>NC_054705.1:21587084-21644163 GCF_016097555.1 Gigantopelta aegis
TGAAGATCTTTTATGAAAATTATCAAAAACCAAAATCCCAAAAGATTCATTCTTGGTTACCCTTGATATTGACTCCATGTACACCAAGATAGGTATTGATGCGGGCATTGATTCAGTTAAGAGAGCATTTGATAAGTACCCAGATCCAAACAGACCAGATAAGAACATTATTGAGCTGTTAGAATTAAGCCTAAAAGTAAATGATTTCGAATTTGATGGAGAAATGTATCAGCAAGTGTGTTGTTGTGCTATGGGCAAACGTTTTAGTCCAAACTTTGCATCTATCTATGTCGTCGAATGGGAAGAGGCTGCTTTAAAAAAAAAATCGTGTAAAACACCTCTTTTTACCTCAGATATCTCGACGATAAACAAGAATTTTGGAACTTTTTTGAGCTATTAAATCAACAGGATGACAATATCAAACTTAAAGCCACCATATCAGATAAATCAGTTGACCTTTTGGATGTAACAATTTATAAAGGTACACAGTTTGAAACATCAGGTTACCTAGACTACAAAGTGTTTTTCAAACCCACAGCCACACACCAACTTCTCCACTGCAAGTCTTTTCACCCACGCCACACCTTTAAAGGCATTGTTAAATCTCAGATTATTAGATTTCACAGAAATTCGAGTAACAAACAGAATTTCAATGAGGCTTGTTCACTTTTATTTAGTGCTTTAAAACCTAGGGGATATTCAAAACGGTTTTTAAGAAAAATTAAATCTGAAACTGTTCGAGAATTAGAAAATCCCTTTAGGGCAACTGAAGACTATAAACCATACAAACTTCAGCATAACCAATCACCTCAAATAAGCACTGGCTCCTCTACTACTTGTGCCAAAACCAGGTGTAGACTTCACAACTTACTTAAAACGCAGTCGACTTTCAAAAGTCAACAGACCAAAATTGAATATCAAATTCGGACAGACATGAACTGTGATTCGAAAAATGTAGTATATCTAATCACCTGTAAATTATCTAAAAACTGTACGTAGGACAAACGCAAAACCAACAGAGAATTAGAGCAGTTTGTCACAAGTATGATATTCGGCATGAAGTTGACACCCCTGTCGCCAATCACTTCAATCTACCTGACTATTCGTTAGATGAAAATTTTGAAATAATTCCAATTGAATAACCCCTGATACTTGGTTCAAAAGACGAAACAGACCTCTTGAGACTTGAACGAGAGGTCTTCTGGATTCGTACATTACAGACAAAACAGCCATTTAGAATTAACGTTGAATCTGGTAAAGCCGTAAAAAAGAGATAAAATAATTGTTCCAATAATTTACAGTCGACGTAGCGTTGTTATTGGTAAACTTATGAAGGAGGAGGTTTTAAATCTGCAAACTGCTATGAAAAACCCTATTACAGCACGTCCGATTATTGCATACAGAAAAAAAATCCAAGTCTCAAGGATATCTTAGTCTCCACCCGACTACCCGCTACCTAAGCCTGCGTCTAAGCCTCTAAACCAGTCCATTTTTCAGCGGTTGGTTTGTTGTTATCCCTTTCCTAACAATTTTTTTAAAAACACATACATCGTATCCGGCTGATAAACAAAACATAGTACTAGCCAAATAAATTTAAAACAAGATTGATTGAAAAACAGTTATATTTTGTATATCACAACGGTCAATTTAAAATCAATTTTGAATCCCTGGGGCAAAATTAGAAAATAAATTTTTTTTAGTTTTTAAAAAATTCCTGAGCGTTCGTTCATTCATTAATTCTTAAATACATCGATACATATATACATGCATCAATACATACATACATACATACATACATAATCTACATATATCCCTCTCTCCCTCATATGAAATACATAACATTGGATCATCCGTTTTGTTTTTCATAAAGGACCACTCATAACGAAGGTGAATAAATTTGACCACACAGAACATGTTTCAGTAGCGTGTATGTCCACCATGTGCAAGTATGCAAGCATGGACCCGGCACTGGACAGAGTTTGCTAAGCACCTAATGACGACATCAAGTATTGCCCTCCACTCCTTGCGCAGTGCCTGTACCAACTGATCCCTGTTCATTGGAGGGTTAGGACGACGTCGAATTCGCTGGCCACGATGATCCCACAAATGTTCTATCGGTGACAGGTCAGGTTAACGGGCTGGCCATGGCAAAACATTGACGTTGTTTGCGGCGAAGAACTGTTGCACCACACGAGCTGTGTGAGGTCTGGCATTGTCCTGTTTGAAACAATAGTCTAGGATGGTGTTGCAAGAACGGTAACGGGACGGGACGTAAAATCTGGTTGATGTAACGGTGTACGTTAAGATTTCCGTCAATGACAATAAGGTCTGTCCGCTGTTGGCCACAGATACCGCCCCAAACCATCACACATTCACCACCAAAAGGTTCAGTCTCCTGAACACAGCACGGAGCTGTTCTCCCTCTTGCACGTCGGTATATCCGAGTCCTGTCATCAGCTCTGAATAACTGGAAACTGCTCTCATCAGAAAAAGAGTACACGTTGTCAGTTCCGATGTTGCCAACGTTGAAACTGACGTGCCCAACGTAAACGTCGAAGACGATGTTGCCTCGTCATTGTCATCCCTCTGAATGGTCGATAGGCCCTGATACCATGCTGTCGTAGTCGACGACGTACAGAGTGACGACTGACGACATGTCCAAGGCCAGTCGCTGCAGATGACGTCACAGTGAGGAATCTGTTACGTAAGCGTAAGATGCGGAGATGGCGGTCCTCGTTGACCGTTGTGACGCTGGGTCTTCCACTTCGTGGTCTGTCTGCAGTCCTGCCAGTCACCCTGTAACGCTGCATTAACCTGGTGATCGTCAATTTTGTGCAATTCAGGATTCTTGCCACATGGGCATAACTCGCACCCTTTGCACCATACCCAATAGCTCCCTCTCTTTCTTCAGCAGTTAGCCTTGCCATGTTCTGTGGTGTTTTACTGTTGACCGAGGCATGTTCTAAGCAATGGGACCCTTTTTTTTACCCTTATGTGCACGAGTATCATTTTTTTCGTGCAGTATAAATTTGAGGAATAAACTCATTTTGCACGTGCGGCATCGCCCAAACGCGGCAATGTGCGACTATTCGTCATTGTTTGCATTATAAGGAACAACACTGGAACCTATCTAACCTTCCATGAACGAGTATTGTGTACATTTATAATACAAATAATTGGTATAACTTTCTTTTGATCGTCAGTTTATTTACCAGCACAAATAATGTAGGGTACATAGCTACTGCGTCCATAACACTGCTTTCTTATTTCGTTAC
Source organism: Gigantopelta aegis (assembly GCF_016097555.1). Classification (NCBI taxonomy): domain Eukaryota; kingdom Metazoa; phylum Mollusca; class Gastropoda; order Neomphalida; family Peltospiridae; genus Gigantopelta; species Gigantopelta aegis. The sequence continues at coordinate 21,590,360 of NC_054705.1, forward strand.
CTTTTACCGTTATATATATATATGTAAGTATATATATATATATATATATATATATATATATATATATATATATATATATATATATATATATATATATATAATAATAATAATAATAATAATAATTTCATGCTGAATAACAGCAGATTGAGCTATTTCGTTCCAGCCAGTGCACCACGACCGATATATCAAAAGCCGTGGTATCCGTTATCCTGTCTGTGGGATGGTGCATATTAAAAAATCATACTGTTGGAATTTTTTTTAGCGGGTTTCCTCTATAAGAATCAGACATTCAATAGCCAATGATTAATAAAATAATGTAACAGCATCAACAAAACACAGTAGTCGATATTGATGGTTTATTTTCAAGGGTTCAACAAAAAAAGCCCTATAAAAATTAAATAGTACACAATATTAAGCTGGATCATGAAGACTCTACTTTACTTTCATAAATATTATATGTACATTGCAGAATAATAAACAATGTTTTAGTTTGTAACAATCAATATTGTAGTTTGTAACAAAGGTTCAACATTTCATTTTATAATGAAATTACGTCCACTGTGATTAACTTTCATACATATGATATGACATACATAATATATCATACATCAAAGAACATACATACAATATATCCATTATAATGTTTTGAAGAATGTTAACATGTGTTAACATGTGTTTTCCACCTACCAGGTGTATGGACCTGGGCTTCCAATAAGTCCAGACGGTCAATACCGTTAGCAATATTCTTTTTTTCACTTGCATACAAAAATTACATATCTTAAAATCAAATATCAAAACCATACTACAATAGAATAAAAACAAAAAACGCAACCCCCCCAAAAAAACAAAACAAACAAAAACAAAACAAACAATCGCAAGTACATTTGTTACAAAACCATGGTAATTCAAACCACCGTGAATGTAGTCTAAATGAAAACACATTTCCTAACAATCCAAAACCCCCAAAATGGTTATTAAAATGTATACAGGTAAACAATGAAAATATTTAATATCTATAATTATAAAAATGTTACAGTTGATCGTTAAAGATAATCTACAGTAAACGTTAATACGTTCATACGAATACTAAATCTACTATTATATAAAAACTACCATGAAATATAAATACTATTACGTAAATCAAAACACACTAACCTGGACGACAACCCAATCCGCCAACACAGATTTTAGCATATTTTTAGAGACAACCATTGTTTAAAATTCTGCGAGGAAGTTCATATTTAGAGACAAAAAAAAGAAGAAGTTATTCAGTTTAAAGTATCATCACTTTTTATATTCATTCCTCTTTGTAGTTTTATTTACAATCCACATCAATCAAGACAATTATTGCCCTCTTCAGTGACACAGCCCTGTTTGACTATTATGACTGTAAAGTAACCAAACTTAGTGTCCTTTTTCAGGGTTCAGAGGCGGATCTAGGGTGCCCCAGCCCCCTCACCCCCACCCCCTAAATTGTGCGACAGTTATAATTTTATTATATATTAATTTTCATTTTTTTTACGATACCTCTCCAAACCTCCCCCAAAGTTCCATTGGCATTCCGCCTCATGTCATTCCCCCCCCCCCCCCCCCCCCCCCCCCCCCCAATGGATTTTCTGGATCCGCCACTGGGGTTTTAAACTAGGGTCTGCGACTTTAAACATTCATCTTTCGGAGAATTTTCGGATTTCGACACATTTTCCGACATGTTCGGTGGAGGGGTGCCCTCCTCCTGGATCCGCACCTGTATAACTAACACGATATACATCTTGTTTAGCAAAAAAATGTCACAACAGTTGGATTGTTCAATTGTTAGTAGTAGTGGTAATCGCCTTCGTCAGAGTCACTTTCGTGTAGTGCAATATAGTGTCATGATTTGTGTTCATAGTCACTGACACAAACACACGGAGCTCACAATAAGGAGAGAGAAAAAGAGAGACAGAGAGAGAGAGAGAGAGAGAGAGAGAGAGAGAGAGAGAGAGAGAGAGAGAGAGAGAGAGAGAGAGAGAGAGAGAGGGGGAGGGATGGATGGAGGGAGGGAGGGAGGGAGAGAGAGAGGAGAGAGAGAGAGAGAGAGAGAGAGAGACACTGATTGTACTTAATGTATGCAAGTAGGTAAGATATAGTATATAGAGGACTCGTCACGAGTGTTTTTTAATATGGAAAATATCAACCGAGTCTATGTTAATCGGTATTTGTCGAGGCTCTGCAGAGACAATACCTATTAACTAGACGAGGTTGATATTTTACATATTAAAAAACACGAGTAGCGAATTCTATTTATCCTATAACACTTCTAAAAAACATTTTAATTCAATGTTTGGTAAAGTCGCCGCCACCAGTAATATGACGTCATCACGATTAGCACAAATTAGTTTGACGTCACGCATTTTAACTAGATCTTTGAAAACGTTACGCTCAGGTACACAGGTCTTATTGGCTTGTAAGCAAATGACCTATCCACAGCAACACATTACCTAGAGATCTTGCACATTTGCATACCATTATTAACCTGGTTAATACACTAAAATTATCACATGGGTTTATGACATGGATATCATGGGTAAGTTATAGGATAAAGAGGATTATAAACGAGTTACCTGTTATTATCAAATGTATGTCCCTCGTGAAATAATTTTGACTCGTCACGAGCTTTAGGGAATAACAAGTGAAAAGTATTTCACGAGGGACATAGATTTGATAATAACTGGTACCGAGTTTGTTATTCTATTTATTATCCCAGCTACTTGCTTTTTAAAAAAAGCCTTTATTTTCGATGTACAGTCGCTACACGTCCATGTATATAAAAACAATGTAAATCACTTTACACTGTTCTGCGTATTGCTTTAACTTTGTATTTTAATCACTGTTCACAGATAATATACATACAAAAATAATTGCATTAAACTACCATTTTATTACAAGTTTAACACTGCAAACAAAAAGACGTAAACTCAAACGCTTTAAGCGGAAATGATACTATCGCACGCAGCGCCACTATATTTGGCAGCGGTAGACTCGTTAACATGGACCCATATAGTCTAGTTTTACACGTAAAATTTTATCTACGACTGAAGAGCTACTCACGAAACAATGTAAACTAAGTTACATACATTTAAGAGTGCCTCCGGTTACAACTAATGCTGCACGTAGTAATAAATCAAGCACGATCGCCGTTATTTATTAGTATTTTCTTAAAATGGGTGTATTTCCAATAATTGGAGCATATATTTTTTTTTTTTCTCTTTTTTTTTTCTTGCCCCAAAATACATTGGTAGTGTTAGGATTGGGGATTCCTAAATTCACCACCTTACAAAATAAGTTATCAAAAAGCTATATTTATACATTTGACTAATAAATACATGTTGAAAACACAATATTTTGTACAATAATTTGAAAACAATAGTTGTTAGTATAAAAACACACATTCATGTACAATTATGTCATTAGATATTAAGCTTAATTTTTGTAAATATATTGTGAAATGTATATTGGGAGCAAGTAATACAGGATTTATAATATACCTTTGGAATTCCAGTAAAACAAAAACAATAACAAAGAGAAGAAGAGGAAAAAAGACAAAAATATTTTCAACAGAATAAATAAATAAAATATAGATAGAATAAAATAAATAGTATATACATATATACTTGCATAAGAATTAGACAAAAGGGAGAGAGAGAGAGAGAGAGAGAGAGAGAGAGAGAGAGAGAGAGAGAGAGAGAGAGAGAGAGAGAGAGAGAGAGAGAGAGAGAGAGAGAGAGAGAGAGAGAGTGTAAATGAAAGATATTTGTAAATAATGAAAGCATTTTCTCTGTATTAATGCAAGTTGAATCTTGTTTGATGTATTAAAAAATATGAACCCAGTTTCATCTTTTTAACCCAAAACACCAACTATTTAATTAAATGTTTGTTGATCGACCACCGTTGATCATATTTGGTCCAGTCACAATTGCGAAATGCAAGAAACTTTTCAGTGTTGTAATTAAACATTTTCTTTTTTATACACGATTGAACATTTGGTACAATATACTTCATCCTGTATATATACTGCTTTGCAAGTAATATAATTAAATTTAATATATCAACTGCCCTATGATTATCATGTATTTTAAATATTATATCTGTAACAGTAAAATGGATATGTGTAATACATGTACATTCTTTTTTTAGCAATCCCATATATCTTTTTTGGTGATCAAACGGATGTTTTCGACTTGGCCATATTCCTCCTGAGTTATCTTTTTCCTTTTTAAGAAAGAAAGAAAGAATGTTTTATTTAACGACGCACTCAACCACATATTATTTACGGTTATATGGCGTCAGACATATGGTTACGGACCACACAGATAGAGAGAGGAAATCCGCTGTCGCCACTTCTTTTAAGAATGTCCTAAAGTTCGTACCAAAACGCGGATCCTCACAAATACCAAAATGCCAGGGTTCGCCCATCGCGGTGTTGTTAGCAGACGACAAACGAAATTGCGTTTTGCGCATTTGTTATACAGCTAGATCAAGATAAGACAAGACATTTTCTCTGGTTTACAACCATAAATCCATTCACAAATTTATTACTCCAAACAATCTATGGCACAATGACTTTTGCCTTTGAGTATATTTGCTTTAAATAGTAATTCAAACACACTCAGGCGGAGCAGTGGACCTGCGACATCGTTTCTGGATGATTTATGTCTTATTCACAGCTTTTTATGACCATCGTAAATAAGGAAATAAATTGTAATACATTGTGCACTGTGTAATGTATTTTTTGTAGTCGGTAGGAAATACATTAGTCACGAGGTGTAGAAAATTGATTACATGGGAAACGTAACGGGCACGCCAGTTGGATTCATTTTATAAATATTACATGTTTAAAATATATTTGTCCACTTTAGTTATGCTGGTGTCATTTATTTATGCATTTTAATTTTGTATTGCCTTGCCTGTATAAATGAACTACCTGTAATAGTTTGTACATTTGTGATAGTCTTGGACAATTTACCAATGACTAAAACCTAATTTATTCTGACATGTTTCAGCCCATACTTTGATCTGTTTGATATCTTAGTTCGAATCCATCATTCCACCTGTGACATTAATTCTATGTAACAAAACCAATTATGATGAACTGCAGGACTGTTCTATGAAGGGGGTGAATTGTCAAAACGGGTAAAATTAAATAATGGGTTCTTTACCAAAAAAACAAAAAACAATTTTGTTTAACGACACCACTAGAATACATTGATTGATTAATCATCGGCTATTGGACAGCAAATATTTGGTAATTTTGACACAAAATTACAGTTTTAGAGAGGAAACCCGTTATTTTTTCCATTAATGGCAAAGGATCTTTTATATGCACCATCCCACAGACAGGATAGCACATAATATGGCCTTTGATATACCAGTCGTAATGCACTGGCTAGAAAGAGAAATGGGTCCGACGGCAGGAATCGATCCCAGGCCGACTGCGCATCGGGCGAGCGCTTCGTAACTGGGCTACGACTGTCGCCTCAAAACGAACAGCTGCTAAATAAAGTAATATAATATTATTTTATATAATTGCAATTTTCGTCCGAAAACGCCCAGCCGATGAAGATTACATTTTCCCCAATAAAAATTAAAATAAAATCTGTTATATTTCTATTAATTAACACAGGGGTTTCAGGACATTTCCTATTCTGAGGGATCCAAGGATCTTGCCAGTGGATTTTATTTTGTTTATTTTTTTGGTTTATTTTTTTTGGTTTATTTTTGTTTGTTTTTATAAACAACATCAGTTAAAGTACTATTAATCACTAGGAGTGAGGGGGCGGGAATTAGTCCAGTGGTAAAACTCCCGCCTAATGCGCTGTCGGTTTGGAATCGATATCCATCTTGCTAATCGAATTAAGATGATTAACAATTAACAAATTGCATCTTCAAACATTGCTCTTTAGTAGACAATAGCAAAAGTGCTAATCTTACCTGGAAATTGAATTAAGAGGATTAGAAAGTAACTTTTCTACTTCAAAGGTTCTCTATTACTGTATAAAATCAATTTCAGTTCAATTTCAATTTCTTTATTGACGGGTGGGTGGTTTTGAGTAATTGTTTATTTATATTGCCACTTAATGCCAGCTGACTAGGTTAAGTATATGTTTTACTTTTGTCGTTTCACCGTTCTCCCCTTAGATTGGAATACGTGGTCTGGTCGAGTGCGAAGGGTGGATGTTCCGCCAAGGGGTCACAGGTGTTACGATTCAAGTATTGACATATCTAACGGTTATTAATCATTCGCTACCGTCCCGCCGTTGAACTCCCGGGCTGGAGTGCTTGTTTGGTCGAGTGCTTAAGATCGCTCTTCCATCCAAGAGATGTACAGGCGGGTGGTTTTGAATAATTGTTGATTAATATTGTTACTTTATGCCAGCTAACTAGTTTAAGTATATGCTTTTACTTTTGTCGTTTCACCGTTCTCTCCTCGGATTGGAATACGTGGTCTGGTCGAGTGCGAAGGGTGGATGCTCCGCCTAGGGGTCACAGGTGTCACGATTCAAGTATTGTCATCTAGTAGTTATTAATCACTCGCTACCATCCCGCCGTTGATCTCCCTGGTTGGAGTGCTTGTTTGGTCGAGTGCTTAAGGTCGCTCTTCCATCCAAGAGATGTACAGGCGTGAGGTTTTGAGCAATTGTTAATTTATAGTTGTATTTGTATCAGCTAATTTGTTTAGGCATATGGTTGTACTTTTGTCGTTTCACCGTTCTCTCCCCGGGTTGGAATATCTAGTCTGTTCGAGTGCGTAGGGTGGATGTTCCTTCCAGGGAGTCACAGGTGTCACGAGTTAAGTAGCGTACTAATTATTTATCTTAGTTATAGATCGTCACCTTCCCTCCGTTGGTCTCCCAGATTGGAGTGCACGTCGGTCGAGTGCAGAAGGTCGCTCTTCCCTCCAGGAGACGTACAGGCGGGTGGTTGCGATCTTTTCAAATTTTTAGCTTTTGACTTTTAATGACTTGCCAGGTGCCCAGTGGGTGTGCTACGGCTTCCCATCCTGCCTGCGATCAGTCGGGTTGGTGGTCCGCGTCGATCACACGCTGGCACGGCGGGTGGCACGTGGCGTTTATAATTTTGGTTTGGTGGACTGGACGAATTGATATACTGCTTTAAAGGTTTTATGTTTAAGATTTTTATCAGGGTTAAGTAAAAAATTAGGAGTAATTGGTTTAATGTGGATGGCTTCGGTTATTGATTCTATCATTAGTTTTCTCTGGTTGTTGTGTAGCGTGCAATCCAGGAGGTAGTGTTTCATATCCTCCCGGGTGCCATATTCACAGTCAGGATTTAGTTTGGTGAAAGAGCAGCTGTTGAGCTGCGAAGATTTACCTATGCGTAATTTAGTAATTAGTTTATTCACATAAGTGTTTAGGTGTTTAGGTCGGATAGAGTTGACTAGTGGCTTGATGTTATAGTGCCATGTATTGGATGATAGGTCCCAGTTTGCCTGCCATTGATTAATGTAGTGTTTTATTGCTTTTTACATTAGTTCTGATATTCCTAAAGGTAGTGCTGTAATTGTACTAGTGACTGAAAGTGCAGTTTTGGCTCCATAGTCAGCTATTTCATTGCCAATTATACCTACATGGGCTGGGACCCATTCGAATACTACTGTTAAATTAAGCTAGTTTATTTCTTGAAGTTTATTGTGGATAGCTGCGAGGATATCTGGCCTGGTAGATTTATTAGTTTGAAGTGATTGGATGGAGCTAAGACTATCTGAGAAGATAACGCTTTTAGGGTATTGCTTATTTTTAATCCAGATTAGCGCTTCGTAGATGGCTGTCAGTTCTGCTGTATATACTGATAGATTATCTGACAGCCTGGCGTATTTAACTAGTTTAGATATTTTTTCTTCAACTATTGCGAAGCCAACCCTACCGTTATCTGGGGTTTTTTTTAGCCATCCGTGTAGATATGGATATGCTCACGGTAGTTTTCATTAGCTGCGGCTTCAAACAGGACTTTCTTAAATGGTGGAAAGGGGGTGTCAACAGTAGCTTTTTAATTAGGTATGGAGTGTGGCATTCAATTGGTTGATTCAGATGGTATAGTGCCACAGGTGTGTTATCAATTCCTACCTCTATTTCAAGTTTACTAGCCCTAGTGGCAAATGAATCGTTAAGTTTTTTATTAGTTTTAAATTCTAGCCCTGGTTTTGCTATTATGGGAGTAAGTTCCTGAACTGGGTGATCTAATTTAAGCGAATGGATATTAAGATGGTAGTTGAGATGTTGAAGGTTACGGCGGAATTTAAGTGGCATAATGTTAAATTCAACTTCTAGGTTTTGGCCGCTAGTATTAGCTGGAACTTTAGCTATTGTTCTAAGAACTTGGTTTTGGATGATATCTAGTTTTTGCAGTAGCTTTGGGGAGTCGCAACTGTAAGCCTGGGCTCCATAGTCTATCCTGGAGAGTATACATGCTTTGTAAACCGTTCGCATTGCCTCTGTTTGTGCTCCCCAGCTGGTGCCTGAGATTGCTCTTAATAGGTTTAGAGTATTTTTAGCTTGTCTGACAATGTCATTAATGTGATCATTAAAGGTTAGTTTTGAGTCGAAGGTCACTCCTAGGAATTTGAATTTGCTAACTCTTGGAATTGGTTTATTATTTAAGGTTATTTGAAGGTTATCTGGCGAGATGACTTTATTAAATAGCATACAAACTGTTTTAGTTTCAGATAGTTTAATGCCCCAGTCCAGGGCCCATTTATTTAATTTATCCATATCGGCTTGCATTAAATTAAAAAGATTCTTGGTTACTCTGCCTGTGCGCCAAATGGCGCAGTCATCGGCAAACAGTTCTGTGTTTAATTGAATGGTTGATTTAATTTTACCTTTAGCATGAAGTGCTTTAGTTATGTCATTAATAAATATGTTAAATAAGGTTGATGATAGGACCGAACCTTGTGGTATTGCATTAATTATTTCGGTTTTATCTGAGTAGTGGCCATTAACTCTGAATGAAATTGATCTATTATGAATAAAATTATTGATGAAGTTAAACGTATTGCCTTTAATTCCATTAGTTTGTAGTTTATTGAGTAGGCCTTGTCGCCATACCATATCAAATGCTTTTTCGATGTCTATGAATATTGCTAATACTTTATTAGATTTGCGAAAGGCGTCGTTGATACTATTTTGAAGTCTGACTGTATATATATATATACACAATTGAGTGGAATTTAAAAGTAAATATTAATAAAAGTAAAATCATAGTATTCAGAAAAGGTGGAAATGTGAAATCTGAAGAAAATTGGACCTATCACGAACAAACGTTAGAAATTGTCGATAGTTTTAACTACCTGGGGGTCTGTCTTCATTATAATGGAAAATTTAACACCTCTCAGAAGGTAATATGCAACCAAGGTAGAAAAGCTATGGCTGCTTTATTTGCTAAAACTAGTAACTATTTTTTAAATGCAGAAACCTTACTATCATTGTTTGATACATATATTAGTGGTATTTAAACTTATGGGTGTGAAGTGTGGGGTTTTAACAAAGCAAACAGCCACGAGATTCTACATTTGCAATTTTGTAAACGTATTTTAGGCGTGAAACGGAGCACTACTAATATGATGGTGTATTATGAATTAGGCCGATCACCTCTGTATATCAGTAGGAATATACGAATTGTAAAATATTGGATAAAGTTGTTGAATACAGATAACTGTATTTTAAAAGAGTGTTATACCGCCCTCTATGACGAGTGCATAAGAAAACCACGTACCATCAACTGGGTTAGTCAAGTACGAGACCTCCTTCTCACTAATGGTTTTGGCCATATATGGTACAATCAAAATGTAGAAAATAGCAGAACATTTTTATCATTATTCAAGCAGAGAATGACAGATCAATGTATTCAGGCTATGTTTGCTGTATTTAATAATTCTCCAAAGTGTCTCCTATACAAATTCATTGTTAATAATTTTTGTCTACAACCTTACCTTCAGAAACCTATCGCCCTGAAATATAAACGTATTTTGAGTAAATTTAGACTTTCTGCACATATTCTCTCCATAGAAACGGGCAGATATCAGCATATCGATAGAAGCAATAGGATATGTACTCTCTGCAACATGAATGTACTAGAAGACGAATATCACTTTGTTCTAGTTTTTCCGTTCTACTATACTATAAGAGATAAATATATTAAAACTTATTATTATAATAAACCATCAACTCTGAAATTAACACAACTACTGTCCACCGATAACTCAAGAGAGTTAATTAAACTGTGTAAATACTTGATAACTGCTACCACACATAGAACAGACAACCTTGATTTATGAGTATGTTTTTATTTATGTATTTATTTCATTACTGTATTTTACTATCGACTGTGATAACTTTTAATAGGTCTATCCTGTAGACCTCACCATTCCTCGCAATGTGTACAATGTATTATTTTATTGTAAATATGTTTGTATGCCTATAAAATGTATATTTTTTGGCAAATAATAAACTACTGTTGACTATTTGGTCTATTGTTGAATGTTTAGATCTAAATCCAATTTGTACATTTGTAATTAGGTTATTCTCTAGTAACTAGTTGTTTAGTCTTTTATTAATGATAGTCTCTAGCGTTTTACACATGTGGGACGTGAGTGTTATCGGTCTATAACTCCCTGGGAGGGAGTGGTCTTTTCCCGCTTTAGGGAGACTAAAGCATTCTGCATGTTTCCATGCAGTGGGCATTTGGCCCTCCCTCCAGATTCGGTTAAAGAGCGATAACACTACCTCTAGAGTTACGCCCGGCATGTGTTATAGTAGTGTATAGCTAATTTGGTCAGGCCCGTTGGCAGTACTTTTTTTTTAGCTTTAAGAGCAGTTTTTAATTCTATCAGTGTTAATGGTTTATTAAATTCTAAGTTATCAGTGTCAGGATGGTTGGCCGTACTAGTGTCGGTTTTTGGTAAAGTTATCTTTCTTAAGTTTATCAAAAAATTGTTTGGGGAAGTTTTCATTACTACTATTGTTTACTAAATGTTTGACTAAGAAGGTCGGCCTTTTGTTTGTTAGTGGTTGCTGTTTTATGTTGTTGAAGGACTGTGGTGGTCGCGCGTTGTCCTTGTATAGCCTGCACTTTTTTCTACATTTCTCTAATGGAGGTTCTGTTGTTAATTTCGCCGCAGAATGTCTGCCAGCTGGACTGTTTAGCTTCTATAATAAGTTTACCTACTTCGCTTTTGGCTATTTTCTATTTAGAATGATACTTTTGTTTACATGTTTTTTTTTTTTAAAGTTTACGCATCCTGTTTCTGAAGCCGCATTAGCTTTGATCTCGTCCGTCCGCTGGTTTATTTTTACTAGGTTGTTTAGTTTTAGGTATATTTTTTCTCTGCTATATTTATTATTTCGTTTGTAAGTTTGGAGGTAGCGTCGTCAATACTTAAATTATTTTCTATTTTTATTTTGCTACAGTCGCTTGTAAAGCCTGCCCAGTCGGCTTTATTGAATTTAAATTTATGTATAAATATTTCTTCTTTTGCATATTTCACATTACATTTATAGCTGGTTAAAATAGGGAGGTGGTCGCTGTTAAGAGCATCGAGCACCTCCCATTGGGCGTTTGCACCTATGTTATTAGAGGTTATAGTTAGGTCGATGGCAGATGTGGTTAGTGATTGGTCATTATAGAAGGTAATACTGCCATCGTTGAGACATACTAGGTTGTGCGTGTTGATGAATTCTTCCAGTATGTTTCCCTGTGCGTCAGAGTGCTGACCTCCCCACAGGGTGTTGTGACTATTAAAATCTCCTACTAGTATTAGATTATTGTTTGGTTTAATAAGTTTATTGTAGTCTCTTAAAGTTAGTTGTTTATGGGCTGTTCCCGGTGGGCTATAGGCATTAATTATGTCTATAGGCATTTTTTCATTTAATATAGTAAGTCCTAGGACTTCTAAGTTGGCGTTAACAGATTCATATTTAATTTCACTATGTGGTATATTACTTTTAATTAAGGTGGCTATTCCACCTCTAGTGCTATTTTCCCTATGTTTATAGTAAGTTGAGTAGCCTGGTATTTTAAATGTATTAGGTTTTTTGGTTTTATTTTTACTGGTGCCAGTCCCTAGCCACGTTTCTTGCAGGCAAGTAATATCTGGCTTGATGTTACTAGTGCTAATAAGTTGTATGAGTTCGGCACCATGTTCCATTGAATGGAGACCTTTGACGTACCATTGGAGAACGTTGAGGCCCTTATTTCCTATGTTTAGATTTTTAGTGGGGGCGTGTGGAGACTTATCTCCCATGGCCCAGACCCGAATACTGAGTTATTTTAATATTTATTTTATAAGTTGGTTGAGTTAAGGTTATTTTCAATTAGTGCTATTTTAGTAACTAAAGTTTCTATTACTAGTTTAAGCTGGTTGACCTCTTGGTTGGCTGAAGTTTTAAGTTTCTCCGCATATGAGCAGCCTGCTGGCCTAACCGTTATAGGTTTTTTGTTGCTGGTAGGTGGGTTATCTGGTTTGCGGTTATTTAATTGACGGAGCGCCTTTTGGTAGTGGTGGCATCGGGTATCATGAGCCATATGGCGGCTGAGGCAGTTAGGGCACTGCATCGGCCTCGTACAGGGGGAGTTCCGGGAGCTCCTCTCATGCTTCTGCCCTCACCTGTGGCAGGTGGGGAGTTCTTTATGGTGGCGACATTTAGCCGCACCGTGTCCCCATTGCTGGCAGTGTTGACACTTGCTCGGCTTCCTTTCAAATGGAATGAGCTGGAGTATCCTTTCATTTATTTTGATGGTTGGTCTTTCCGACTTTGGTTTGGCAAAAAGCTGAACATAGCCCTTGGACCAAGTGGTTCCTTCCTGAATACCGAGTTCTGAGTTACTATTTTGTAGGGTTTGAGTAGAGGTGGCTTCGGCCGGCAGTGGGTAGAGTTTCACTATCCACTTTGTTGCAGCAGCCGGTTGGGCAGAATGACCTACCGGTCGTGTGTGAGTTGTATTTTCACATTGAAGCTGTGGTTGGCTTCTATTTTTACCTGATTTACAAGGGGGGTTGAAAATGGGCAGAATTTTGAAAATAGCAATTAGTAAAAAAGTTAATAGATTAAATAAAAAAAATAAAAAGGTTACAAGCCAAAAATAAAAAAGAATTGACTGCTCGGCCGAATATTTATATAATTTGGAGCATTTTAGAAGGACAGTCCAAAATTAAATAAGAGAAAGAAGAGAGGATCGGACTATTTAATAATATTTAAAAAAAAGTAATTTCGACATAAAATGTTGAACGCAGATCTAAAAGTTTAAAGTCCGATCGATATGTCCACGCGAGTGGCCTCGTTAAGGCCGTTTGGGTGCACAGCTTAAAGGGATGAGATGGGTTGCATCCCGTCAAGAAAACCCCTAGATTGACAGTCGATAGACGTTGAAGGTGTAGTGCTGTGCTGAAATACAGATCTTGAGAAGCCGGAACCGTCTGAACGAGAGAGAGTATCGGACTAGGGTATAGTCCAGTCGTCATGGGTTGGTATAGTGGTGCGGACGGGCCCGACTCCGGAGGATACGAGATGGTATCACTATAAAGCAAGGTAAAGTCTAGAAAAAGAGTAGTAGGGGCCGACCTCGCTTCCTATTTCTTCTTAGAGTGGGGCGGTCAATCTTCCAGTGCTGCTAGGACAGGCTCGGACATGTAGAGACAAAACGCGAACAACCGTGGCGTTCTGCAGAATGGCCGTCATACGAGTCACAAAAAAAACAAGTCGACAGTCAGACGGAGAAATGACGTGGAGGCAAGGTATCTCGCTAAAAAAGAATCCAACCTGGTGGTGCAGGCTGTCGAAACGAGAAGCGTTCCAGCGTTCAATCAGTTCCAATGGCCGCATACATCCCAGTAGAAAACTTCATTTCGCTGACAAAAACAACGAAATGAAGGACCCCCAAGTCGAGCACACGAAAGCACGTGCAATGTGCACAAACGAAACAAACACGTCTTACCGCGTGGAGCTCCAGACTGGGAATGGGCGGACGTTGTTGATTTGATGGCTTCTGAGACGTCCGCTAGAGTGACAGTTCGGCTGTCAGCGGTAAGCTGTTTTGGGGTCCCCGACCACATCTTTATTGCGATGAAGCAATACGTTTCTAAGTGTGCTCTCGAGCTCACCCCCCCCCCCCCCCACACACACACACACCTGGGGGGAATGATCGCTTCATTTGGAGCTTTGTTTGAGTACCGAGTCGGGTACACCGGGAGACGGGCGACCGTGACCTTGGTGTATGGCGATTCGGTAAAGGAGACGCGGTGAGGAGGGAGGAGGAGATGTGTGCCGGGAGCGGCTCGGGGGGGGGGGGGGGATCCAAAACTGGCGGCTCAACCGCCAGCTGCGGGTCCTTCTGCGTCGCCGCACCAACCGTCACCACCGAAGAGGACACCAGTGCCATCGACACCAGCATCCCCGGACGAACCGTACTCCAACCTTGACATAGCAATGTGTCAAGTTGCGAGAGCGGTTCCACCGACCTCCACGCCAGGACTTGCTGTTGCTGTTCCGGCCCCATTGAAGAGGAAGGCGACTTCACCGACCGTCCAAGCAGCCAAGACATAACCACCAGCGGTTGTAGTCACCCCCCTGAGGAAGACGAATGGACTCTAGCGATCGCCAAGATGCACAAGACGCTGCATCAGTATTTGCAGTGGGACACAGAGGATCCAAAGACTCTTCATGGAGGCCACCTCAATGCAGATTGGAGACCCTTGGAGGACGGCAGCGAGTACGAGCTACACAACAAGCTGTTTGGAAATCAACACACCGTAGTCGTGACGCACAAAAGGCAGCAGACCTTCAGACAGGCCATACTTTACCCAAAGTTGGACAACCGGAACCTGCACAGGATGATCCGGGTGGTCTGCGGCCCAGCCTATGGAACTGTAGTTCATGCTCTGATCAACCGACAACATCTTCTGCCGAACCTCCGGGAGTCTCCAAGCTCGCCAACGTAGCCTAACCTTACCTAGGACAGGTAACCTCCTTTTTTGGGCTTAGTTGGACTTTAAAACATTTTGGCCGCAGCTCAAAATTTTTATGTTTATTTTTTTATAAATAGTCCAACGCATCATTTTGGCGCCCGTTCGATTGCTCAAATCACCTTAAAACCTTTTAGGCCGAGCAGTCAAACTTACTTTTGGATTTAATTTCTTAGTCCGGTCATCATTGGGATGCAGGTTATTCTCCGTAGACTTAGGTTTTGACAGGTAGAACCAAGGAATCGAACTTCAGCCAATTACAGCGTGGCCTTTACTTGGTGTCTACTAGTCGGTCCGCGCACTCGCTGCACCTTACTAAATGTGCACGCCCCATGATAGTGTATTAGCTGAGTTGGGTGTCCTCCCACTTGCTCTCAGATGTATAAAACAGGGACTAAAACATCTTTATAAAGTAAGAAATCTGGTTGCTAATAATCCAGTAAATATATTAGTTTCCCTGCCTACTCAGTCAGTCCGGGACTCTAATATATCAATTTTTTCTTATCTAAACAGGTTTGCTTGCGATTTTGGGGTGCGATTCTACCTATGAGTGATTGTAGTGCTAGATTCAAAGCCCCATGGGCTCTCATACCGCCTAAGGTTAAGATTAATAGTCCAAATTGCACCCATTGTAATACTCCAGAAGATGTGGGTCATTACCTCTTCTTCTGTACTAAATACAATAAAAATAGAACTAAATTAATTAATCATTTTGCTAAAAATAAAATTATATTTAATCCAACTAATTTACTTAATCCCGACAAACAGTATAAAGCAATAATAGACAGACTTTTAATAGCCTATGTGTTGGAGACTAATAAGAATATTTAAGTAATTAATTAATAACTTAATTTGTAAATTAATTGGATTGGTTAGCTACGACCCACCGGCGAGTTGCTCCACTTAGAACTCGCTTTGCGATATGCGCTCGTCCGGGGTACGGGCTTAACTAGTTTACTATTAATTATGGGTAAAACTATTATAATAATAAATTAATATTTAAAGATTTATAAATATAAGGTTAATAAAATAGTATAGTTTACTAAGCCTATCTCGGCGGTCTGCCCCCTATTATTATTATTATTATTATTTGTGCACACACCGATCGATATTTACACGGCCTACCTTGTGTCGCTAGCTGTGACGTCAGAGGTGAGACCAAGGTGACAGCTCTGTTAATGCTGGCTACAGCTATCGATCGGCCGCGTCTCTCGTTGTGTGTTAATTATTTTAGTTAATTATTTTAACAACAATTTTTTATTAATCTAATCTTTGTTTATAGGTGGTTGTCTATGTCCCCGGGGCTGGGCAGTCCGTGCGATTCTACCAGCTATGTCAAAATTTGTTTGGTAACTGGTTGGTCGCGCGTGGCTGCATTTTTCCGGGGCCAGGTTAATCGCTTTTTAATAATTAAAGATATTATTTAACATTTATTCTTTTTAATCAATTTATATGTCTCTACCAGCTCTACCAAACGTTTATGGTGGCTGGATGGGGACATTTCTTTTAGCTGTCTATATATGTTATATATTTGTAGTATGAAAGTGTGTGAGTGTAAGTGTTTTGCTCGGTATTGGGTGGGGGTTTATCTGGCAATAATCCCCTTCCCCTTCCGGAAAATTGCATGTTATAAATATGTGTGTCTTTTAATTTTGGCTTTTTTGTTGTTGTTGTTTGTTGTTGTTGTTTGTTTTGTTGTTGTTGTTGTTGTTGTGTTTTTTGGGGGGGTCCTTTTATTTTATTTTATTTATTTATTTATGTTTTTTATTGATATATACTTTTTTTATTATTATTTTTATTATTATTTTTTTTTTATTATTATTATTATTATTAATTTAAAAAAAAAAAAAAAAAAATCTTTTTAAAATAAATTTGATAGGTTTATGTTTATGTATATTTTATCCATATTTTAATCAATATTTTATATTTTTAATAAAAAAATTTTTTAACAGGGCAGGTTATAATAACTTCCTAAACAACTAGTAGGCTGCCAGGGACTGAACTGCGGTTGGACACGGTGGGGGGTGGGGGTGATGGGATGCCGGGAGTTAGGGTATTCTTTGGGGCTATATGCGTAGGCGGTTCGGCCTTAGGTTTTGTGTAGGGCCGGCCTCCCCTCCCTCCCGACCCTCACCTGGTCACACCAATGTTTAAAATATGATTGACAGCCCCTTAACCTCCCATGGGCTTAATGAATATTGGTTAATAATTATTATTAATTTTAGACCAGCCCATCTAAATTTGCGCCGAAAATATATTATATTAATAATTTATATAGGTTAGGAATGTTGATCTTTTTCTTTAAGGGCGCAGCCAAAACTTTTTAACTCCAACTCTCCCCTTTTTATACTTTTGGCGTTAATATTCAAAATTTCCCCTATTTGTTAGATTATCCCTGTCCCGATTCAGACCCCCGATCCTATCGGTGGCCGGACTCGGGATAGGCGTGTTCGAAACCCTAGTGGTATATGGACACGTTAAACCAGTTACTAAGCTAAGTTACTAAATGGCTTTATTCCAAATTCTGCCCACTTTAAGCTTACTCCCCCCCCCCCCCCACCTCCTCCCCCTGTCCTGGACTTAGTCGCTGGCGAAGTCAGAGATTAAGCCCATGATAGGCGTGCGTCAGTTTGGGTGGCTTGCTCTTTGTTGTCGCTAATAGTGATTTTCCGTTGACAGCTCTTTTTGTTAATGGCTTCATTAATCCTTGTGTGGATTTCTCGACCACACTGACTACTCTGTTTGTAATGCGACTTGACCACTGGGAGGGGGGTTTGGATGGAATTAGCAAACGTTGGTTTCGTCCCGGGGGGGGGGGGGGGGGGGGCAATTGAAATGGAAACTAGTCTAACTGTAGACGTATCCTGCCTGTTTGGCTCCGAGTTAAACTCAAATAGCGTGTCTATGGTTTACAACAAGTGCTTCCTCATCGCCTTTGATGAATGTTTCACGATTGGCGAGGCGAGTATGGAACATAACCTCAGTCACGTTATTTTGGGTTTTCTCCTCCTGAATGGTCGCCCGTGGTTTGGTGGTCGAGGTCCTAGTCGTTGGGGTAGGTGGGGGGGGGGGGGGGGGGGGGTTTGGGGGGGGGGGGGACCTAGATGTGTCCGTCATTTCTAAAATGGTTTCTACGCTTGGTATAAGACCGTTCATACTCTCGGGATGTGGTGGGCTAGGCCCGGCTACCTGGCTAACTGTGGATTGGGTGTTAGTGGTTTCCATTTCGATCGGGTTTTAATCTAAATGTTTGGTACAGTATGTTAGGAGAGTATACACTAGATAGGTTGGCTATTATTAATGGAAAATGCTAACAAATGGCTTACCTTGATCCTTAGTGCGAGAACTGCTCCTACTTCTATGTCCACCTAATCCAAGTGTGAGAGAGAGAGAGATGATGAGTGGTGCCGTTGACGTCCACTGACGTCAGCCTTTTATACCTTTTCTTAAGTACCACGTGACGTCATAACAGCCAATCAGAAATTACGTCACGCTAGGAAGAAATCTACCTTTACAAAATAAATATAATTTCATTTAATAATTACGTTATGCACACAATTGCTCAATAAATAAAGTAATTGCTTTTTAATGATAAACACTAATTGCTTTTTGGTCCAGCTTTCGTTTTCAGTTTAAAATTACTTGAGAAAGGTCCATGTCACAGCACACTTTTACGAAAATTGTTGGAACAGCCATGACAATATATTAAAGTATGGATTACTTAATATAAGCACAGATACATAATATATAGGCCTACTGTTGATTATTTAATTCATCACAAGTTACATAAAATGGTATCACTGATAAAATCCCAACAAAAAACAAGCACAAGTAAATGAGCATTGTAGGCCTATATAATAGAGTATTATTTAACTAGTTATTATTTTTATTTTATTTTTTGCTCGTACTGAAAGTGGAAAACAAATCTACACAGATCTATTTTTAAAAAAGCAGAAAATAAAGTGCAATTAAAGTGTTCTCGCTGGGTGAAAATTAAAGGAGGGAGGCCGGACGGCACCACACCCTTCAAAAAAACCAAAAAACCCAAAAAAACAATAAACGTAGAGCAAAAAAAAAAAAGGGGGGGGGGGGGGGGGGGGGGGAGTAGTTTGGTTATCATATTGTTGTGTGTTGGTAGACTTTGAGAAAATACATACTCCTTATTTTGCCTAAAAAAAGTGCAAAGGGGTTTATTAAAAAAAAACCTCGTCTTTTAACTGAACCGAAGATGATATCGGTCTGACATTCACGGGCAGTTCCGGTTTTGCTGGACCGATCAAAGTTTTAATATTATTATTTTTAATAAAGATTCCAAGATATACGAAAAACAATAAAGATGTTTGTAAAGTGATCTCCTGATGTCAGATACATTTTTGTTATTTCCATCTTCATCGAATGAATCGATCGCTGTGATAAAATATCGCCAGCTGATAAAAAGTAGTTTCGTTTTTGTAAAGGCGGTGTATATATTATTTGGCACTCAAAATAAATGATTTTAATGATAAACACTACCACTTTCGTTGTTTTTATAAGCGTTCATATCCCCTCAAAATCAAAAGTTTACAATATTTTATAAAGATCTGCTTAATAAACAGAATAACACAAAGTAAAAATCATCAGTTTCAACCAATTATATCTGCAACAGAGGACAAAATATCAAACGATAGTTAGTGGAAACAAAAGACAGAATGACCGTTCTGATCACGTGACAAATTTGGCGTCAAATAAGAGGGGTTTTTTTTCAATCGGAGATTGCCGAATCCGTAAAAAATAAAATGTTTTCATTGCTTACATAAAATATAACTTTTATTGTGTCTATCAAACATACAAATGGATACAGATATTGGACAAAATAGAGGCTGTTAAAAATACTGTTAAATTACGTTACGGTAACTGTCGTAAATGTTTCGTCAATTGCTTTTTCGTACACAACGCGGCTTGTTTCCTTTGATGTTCAGTGTGCAGACTGATCGTTGTTTTTTGTGTGGAAAAAAAGTGCATTTGGAAATAGCGGAGATAGGTGCTGGAAAATAAAGAGGGGCGCTCAAAAATAAAGGAGGGCGCTCAAAAATAAAGGAGGGTGGGGAACGTGAAAGGAGGGCGACAAAATGGAATAGCGGGGCGGGGCGCCCCACTTAAATGGAGCAGCGAGAACACTGAATTTAGTTTGCGTTCATTGTAGTTCTGGAACTTACAGAAATTAGCGATGTTGACTCGTTTTAAATTAATATGACGAGCACTGAGCGCCATTTTATAATCCTTGAAGTTAACATTGTCTTTACTTTTTTTTTCAATTTTGACAACTGGGACGAAACATACTTAAAATGTTTATTCTCTCGGTGGATTAATCACTGAGGTCAGTCAATATTTTAGAAGGTTACAATTTGTATAGCCCCGGCAAGATATTCGCGGATTCTGTGCAGGATCCGAACGGCACTTATCGCCCATGCAAACATGTCAGGTTTAAGAAAAATGAATGTTGTGATTGGCCGAAATACTTAATGGGTCATTGGCATTATCAGCTAGGTACGGAAACGTATACTTTTTTTTTTTTTTTAAATCGAAATGAACCGCTGTTTGCATATTGGGAAACGATGCACCGAACCGTGGGTCAAAAAACCGCGTTTTTCTGTAACATCGAATAATTGTCCCATCCTTATAGTCCCAATCTGTTTAGACGACTAGCCCCTTAAAATTTACAAACTCGCTTCAGTCACTCTGTGGTCAGCTTGCCCCAGTGTTTGGCCAACTCGCCCCTATTCCACTTTATTGTGATCTTAAAAGGACATTCCTGAGTTTGCTGCAATTTTTAGGAGGTTATCGACTAACAGAGACTTTTTGTCGACTGTAAGTACGTATCAAATATACTTTTCTGCATAAAATATTAGTGGCTGTATATTAAACGTGTTTCGGATCGTTCTAGTATTTGTACTAGGTTGAATTTCATTTTATTTCCTAAAAAAGATGTTTTCGTACGTACGAAATCTAGTTTGGGCTTCTTACATATATTAAGACGACCACACACACATTGACTATACAGACACTGATATTCTAAACAAGAAAATAAATTTAATATGTAAGTTTAATCGTAGAAATATTTTATTAGTCGGAAACATCTTACAATGCAGCAAACTCGGGAATGTCCCTTTAAACTATATATACTGACAATGTAAGTGACACGCTAGTTAAAAGGTGCAATGTTATAGTTACAGGCGCCATATTGCGCCATTTTAAGGTTATTGTGTTATTAATAACTATACGTTAATCGATCCCACACAGAGTCTTTGCATAACTAACTCCTGAATATTGATATTGTAATAATGCCAGCACACCGTGTAAACAGAAGCACATTCAGCACGATTAGATTTTTGTCTTCTGAAATCGCCGAATCGAGAGTCATAAACGTTGCGCAATGGCAGCAAATTTGCTGGCGGAATTCATCTGGTTTAGCGTTATGCTAAGCGCATACCAGCCCAACAAGACGGTCTTGTCGGCGATAACGCCAACTCGAAAAAAAATCGGCGCTAGTTGGCGGAACGTTTATTCAGCGCACACCAAGCCGACGCGATTGTCGAAGCTCAATAAAATTGGAATGGAAATACGTTTGTGTTGTTCAAAATGGCGCGATTTGCGAGAAAGCTGCTTCTGCTTCTTCTTTCACTTCTTGCTACGCTGGTGGTACGGAGGCGGCGTCGTCGACAACAGTCGAAAAGGCACACATTTTAAGAAGGAATATAAATATTATAAGACTCTAATACCTTGGTTAAAACACCATGAGATCCGAAGGTATACTATTTTTAGAATGCTTAGCAAATTCTATCTCCCCAATAATGGAGAAGTATGACACAAACTACAGAGCAGCTATTCAGAACTGAACCAGGCCGCCATCATGACTGATATCACATGATCAGATGGTGTGCAGTGATTGGTGAGCATAGCGCCAACGATCGCGTCGGACTGAAATGCAGCGCAGACCAAGAATTCAGCCGACATTCGAGTCTTTTCTCAGCGCATACCGAACCGACTGCCAACGCCCGATTCAGTATTTTAATTGGCCCAAAACAAGTAATTAGTGACGACAATTTAGTTGGCTGGTAGCGCACACCAACCCGACAAGACGATCGAGTTGGCGTTATCGTCGACTAGACCGTCTTGTCGGGCCGGTGTGCGCTTAGCATTATAGATCGAGAGTTTCGTTAGTAGCAATGGATCTCTTATAATGCAGGGCAACACATACCAAAATATTTGATATACCAGTCGTTGTGCACTGTTCAGAACGAGAAATAGCCTAAAGGACCCATCGACAGGGATCGATTTTTGACCGAGCGTGCATTAGCCTATCGCTTTACCACTGGTACAAGTCCAGCCCCCAGTTGTCTTCTAAAGCTTTTCCATCATTTGTCTTTTCTACTAGTAAATTAAATTGTTTTGTTGTAATTTGTATGGCCATATAGCTGGAGTTATAATATTTACTTATTTTTTTAAGAATAATTAAGGAATCATACTTTAAAAAAAAAAAAATATATATATATATACATCTCATTAAGGAATCTTAAGAATCCACCTATAAGACCACAATTATTGAAAAGGACGTTTTATACTACAGCTCAGTACTTTTGAAATATATATTTTTTTGTATGTTTTCTTTGTATTTGTTTTTTTAAATTATCATTTCAGTTTATTTCTGTGCTACTATCCAATTAAGGTTCAAGGTCACTTCTCTTGGGCTCACGCGCCAGCTCGCTCAACTGTCTGTCCAGGGCAGGGGTTAATGTTTACTGGTTAGAGAGAGAGAGAGAGAGAGAGAGAGAGAGAGAGAGAGAGAGAGAGAGAGAGAGAGAGAGAGAGAGAGAGAGAGAGAGAGAGAGAGAGAGAGAGAGAGAGAGAGAGAGACAGACAGAGAGAGAGACAGACAGACAGACAGACAGACAGACAGACAGACAGACAGACAGACAGACAGACAGACAGACAGACAGACAGACAGACCGACAGACAGACAGACAGAGACAGAGAGACAGACAGACAGACAGACAGATAGAGACAGAGAGAGAGAGACAGAGAGAGAGAGACAGACAGAAAGAGACAGAGAGAGAGAGACAGAGAGAGAGAGAGACAGACAGACAGACATACCGACAGAGAGAGAGAGAGAGAGACAGACAGACAGACAGACAGAGAGAGAGAGACAGAGAGAGAGAGACAGACAGAAAGAGACAGAGAGAGACAGACCGACAGACAGAGAGACAAACAGAGAGAGAGAGAGAGAGAGAGAGAGAGAGAGAGAGAGAGAGAGAGAGAGAGAGAGAGAGAGAGAGAGAGAGGGAGTGAGAGAGAGAGAGAGGTCATATAGGTCATTCCAACTTTGTGTTATATATATGTCCTTATGTTGTGTATATCTGTCAGTAAAGTACGTTATTGACGCTAAAATAAGCTGATAATTTTTTGCGAAAACCCCCAACATTAACAACAGCAACCCTTCAAAAACAACAACAAATTAAATAAATAAATAATTAAATAAATAAATAAACACAATTTTATTCTTTTAAAGGGACATTCCCGAATTTGTTGCATTGTAAAATATTTCTGACTAATAAAATGTTTCTACGATTAAACTTACATATTAAATATATTTTCTTGTTTAGAATATCAGTGTCTGTATATTTAATGTGTTTCTGGCCGTCTTAATATTTGAAAGAAGCCAAAACTTGATTTTATCTTCAAATAATTTCGTACGTACGAAACAATATATTTTAGGAAATGAAATCAAATTTAACCCAGTACAAATATTAGAACGATGAGAAACACGTTTAACATACAGACACTAATATTGTATGCATAAAAAATATATTTGATATGTAATTACAATCGTTAAAAAGTCTCTGTTAGTCGATAACATCTTGAAACCTGCAGCAAACTCAGGAATGTCCCTTTAATGGCACCACTAGATCACATTGATTTATTTATCATCGGCTACTGCATCTCAAACATTTGATACTTCTGACATACAGTCTTAGAGAGGAAACCCGGTACATATTTGTTCGTTAGTAGCAAGGGTTAAATAAACCCTCAAAAACACCCCAAAACACCCCCATCAAAACAACAACAAAAAACAATAGCACACCCTTTACCAGCTACAAGGGATATTTTGTATGCTGTATTCCACAAACAGGATAGTACATACCACGGCCTTTGTTGCACCAGTTCTGGACGAACGTGTAACTGCAATATATCAAAGGAAGGAAATGTTTTATTTAACGACGCACTCAACACATTTTTATTTACGGTTATATGGCGTCAGCTGCACTACATCATGACCAGTGTGTTCGATTCCTAGCCTAGACATTGTTGCGTAATATTTGTGTATAGTGTATTTGAAGAGTTCAGGGTGTATACTACCAAATCAAATCCCATAGACGACAATAGTAACATATGTGGCTAAAACTACCTGCAACGTATCAACCGACATAAACGCCACGGATATAAATACTACCACCCCTCACACTTAAAGTGAATCAGAAAAAAATGGGGGTCAAGCTGCTCGTTTCTGAGATAACGGGTAGCGTCTATGACTACCCTAGTTCCGCACAAAATTCGAGTACTTTTTTTTACAGGTACCCCGTACATGTTTCAAGCACAAGGCTACTTGACACATTGGTACTAGATGAAATAAAATTGCATTTTTTTTTTAACCCAGATAAAACTATTATTTTTTACAACCAACACACTCACATTTATAACCAATCACAGGACTTGTGGTGTTCACTTCTCTATCAAAAGTTGGGTGCACCTCGAACTTTGACCCAGCCGGAAGTTATTTGGTCTAGTACTACCTTCAGACCCAAAACGCGATATAAACCATTTTCTTTCTAGTTTTTAGTTAAAACCATTATTGTATGTCAGTAAGGGCTAATTGTAGGCCCGCTGATTTGCTGCAAAACGTGATTGATCGTTATGAAATTGTATTGGGTAAATTCCTGGGTTTTTTTTTTGTTTTTTTTATCAAAACGCGATATACGCCAATTAAAAAAAAATCAATTTTACTGAAAATAAAAAATGGATATATCGCGTTTCGCGCCTAAACTCTTCATTTGCAAATAATAGCATCAGTGTGCTTTTCTACATACCTCCAGCTAGGAAGACGTCATCATTGAGGTTGTGGTGGTGGTGGTGGCGGCGGTGGTGGTGTTTGTGGGGATCGCAGTGGGGAGGAGTTATGTGAATTCGCCTTTCAATTAGTCAGTGAATAACGCATATTCTGAACACCTCAACATCAGGTTTGTGGGTGGGTTTGTTGGGAGGATGACTTGCTTCCAGTGCCTATGCACCTTGGAGTTAGGTACCTTGCCGCGATATATACAAATTAGCTTTTTTATGTTAATCTGTTTAGTGTGCAAAATCGACACCATGCACGTCGTGGTAATCATAACATGTGGTCTCTGATAAAGACACAACTCCGAATGATTGAGTAATCTTGTGAAGTCATATGACCTTGATGCACTGTCTTACGTCCAATTTTAAGGTCAGATCGGAATTGTTTTTTAAAGAAAACAAATGATCGCTATGTGTGAATGAAGGAATGGATGTTTAATGAAACCTCAGAACACCCCCCAAACGATCGACTATTTGGTGCCAAACAAAGGTACACGATATTGTTATTAAAGAAAACAAATGATCGCCATGTGTGAATGAAACCCCATCACCCCCAACCCCCACCCCATCCCCCACCCCCAACCCCACCCTAAACGATCGACTATTTGGTGCCAAACAAAGGTACATGATGATAACATCAATTTAAAATTCCAAAATTATTAGTAAAATAGTGTAGACAGTTACGAAAGACACAATGAAGTATGTTAATATTAAATATTAAAAAGATAATTATAAAAGCTGCGGTGAGACGAGGTGGTAAACAAACGAATATTGCACCGAATTATCAACATAAAACGAGAAATATATTTGTAAACATTATCACAGATGCTTATACAACTGGCCTTAAAATGTTCAATAGATACTGAATGTATGCTCCATTCGCCACTCTCAAGGAAACTCTTGAGAATGTTGCCACCCCAGCACCACGACGTGAAACAGCAAACGCAGGAGAAGATCGTCACAGATGATTTATTATACTAGTGACTCACAGTCTTGCATTTTTGGCCAGGCTTCAAAATGAACTCATCAAAGATGGCGGCCATTTTGAAAGTCATGTTTATCTAACTTTAAACCCCCCCACTTATTTCTCGGCCACTGTTCACAAAAAAAGTATAACAAAATTACCAGAATATGTTTGACAACTAACACTATGGTCATGTCAGGGCTTTATGAAGGTTCATTTTGTTTTGGTATGTTTTGATATAATGGTAGTAAACATGAAACATTTGCAACGTTTCTTTTTATTATTTGTGAAAATGGAAGCATTCCTGAGTTTGCTGCATTGTGAGATATTTCCGACTAATAAAATATATCTACGATTAAATTTACATATTAAATATAGGTTCTTGTTTAGAATGTCAGTGTCTGTATATTCAATGTGTTTCTGGCCGTCTTAATATTTGTAAGAAGCCCAAACTGGATTTTGTCTTCAAATAATTTCGTACGTACGACAAAAACATATTTTAGGAAATAAAATGAAATTTAACCTAGTACAAATATTAGAACGATCAGAAACACGTTTAATATACAGCCACTAATATTTTATGCAGAAAACTATATTTGATATGTAATTACAATCGTTAAAAAGTCTCTATTAGTCGATAATAATCTTAAAAATTGCAGTAAACTCAGGAATGTCCCTTTAACCTTAATTATTACGCACTGTAAAATGTGTCTTACATGTTTTACCACTAAATTACACACTATTTTGTAACTTCTTACTTTACGTTACCCGCAGTGAAGACAGTATCTCTGTACAACGAAGTCGAATGGGCATTTAGCAAAATAGTGGTTGATTCTACAAATCTCTTTCTAGTAGCAGTGCTAATGGTCACCTTTCGTAAAAAAAAATGAAATGAAGGAAGGGAATATTTTATTTTACGACGCACTCAACACATTTATTTACTGTTATACGGCGTCAGACATATAATTAAGGACCACAAAAATATAGAGAGAGGAAACCCGATGTCGCCACTTCATGGGCTACTCTTTTTTCGATTAGCAGCAAGGGGTCTTTTATATGCACCATCCCACAGACAGGGTAGTACATACCACGGCATTTGATATACCAGTTGTGGAGCACTGGCTGGTACGAGAAATGGCTCAATGGGTCATCGACGGGGATCGATCCTAAACCGACCGCGCATCAAACGAGCGCTTTTCCACTGGGCTACGTCCCGCCCTCCATTTTAAAAAATGTAGAATTCCCAACCTTACGTTAATTTACTATATGCTAAAAAGCAGAATGGTACAAATTTCCAGTCTATTTTGATAGGAGATTTCCCTAAAATGACGTAATCAAACATCTAGAACCAGTTCAAAAAACAAAAATAGGTTAAAATTACAACTGAATGTTAAAAATAATGATTAAAAAAATGAAAATGGCAGATTATAAATAAAATATTTAGACATATATTTTTCCCTATCTGTTTGACATATAAACCCCGTATTTATTATTTAATGTCCATTTGAAGTGCACTGCTAGTTCCGATTCAGGAACGACAACTACTTTCACTTGATTGTCTGTATGTGGCCGCCAAATGATTTATAAACTAGTTACTGTCTCATAAAATGGATGCATATGTAATGGCTTTATCTAATAAAACAGATGTGATGTTTGTACACATATATACATTGGGGATAAAAAGAAGTCAAGAAATACAAGTATGTTACATCAGGGACCGCAGTTCTTACACACTCTTGGAGTTAAACAATATGCCATTGTCTCCCCTGGGTTGTCATGCCACGATCTGAACAGATCAGGTCCTTTTAAGGACCCTATGGGCAACCTAGGGAAACACCTCAACAACTAATAGGTCCTAATTTCCGAGCTACTCTCGGCCCACTAAAATTCCTAAACTATACGTTGCTCCTTACCTTTTTATTTAGACCGACTGTTTAAAATTGCGCCTAACTTCCTTCATCAAAAAACGCGCACTCATTTCCCTTTTGGCTTAATTCTACGGGATCTTCCAAATTACATAGCACCATACCACCCTTCGCCTGTTACCGACTACGGTCGGACTGCTGGTGCTCCCTTGAACCTGCCAGTGCAGGCGGTCCCTCCTCCCACCCAACCCTTTCCTGTCGTGGACGGGGGTGCCGGCCGAGGCCGACACCTGTGCCCAGGACTGGCGTGCGCTACAACAGCTTGCTCTGAATGTGCACGTTAAATATTTTGATCTTGGTCTTGGTCTCATTATATACAGGTACTTTTATTTTGGTATTAGTAAATAATACTATTTAATGAATGCATACAGCAATTATCATAAAGATATCTCTTAAAATATTTCTTTTGTAATACATGATTGACTTGAGTTATAAAATGAAAAGCGTCTGTACTTGGACACTTGATTCTGTACACATTTGAAAAAAGATATTTTTGTCATTTGTTTTAGATATCTTTATAATTCTTCTGAGTATCAGGAATTAAATTGTCTTTCTAGTGAAATATAAGTTATTTTGACTTGAGCATTAGGAAAAAATATGTTAGCATTGCTATTTTTTTCCGGTAGTTGCATTCTTTATTTATATAAGTATATCGTAATCTCACTATTATTAAAGTTGTTAGATATTATTTTTGCATCGGCTATAGGACAGCCACTGCCGAGGAATTTCGAAGTGTACAGGAAAATCAAGTGTGTTGTAAATTAATATAGTTAATTTATTTGCATTTAGGGTGTGTGCGTGCGTGCGTGCGTGCGTGCGTGTGCGTGTGTGTGTGTGTGTGTGTGTGTGTGATTATATCGTCACGTGTGTGATTATATCTTCATCAGCTTGGTATTATTTTCTTCGTTTATTTTTTTATTATTTTATTATTATTATAATTTTTGTTTTCGGGGTGCCATATATGATACATCCTAGTGTTAAGAAACAAAGGAACAAAAAAACAACAACACAAAAAACAACAACAACAAAAACAAAACGAAAATAAACAACAACAAACAGACAAACAAAAACAACACACACAGATACAAGAACTAAAATAAAAACGAAAACAAAGAAGACTCCCCCCCCCCCCCCCCCCCCCGTCCAAAAAACTAACAAACAAAACCCCACAAAACACCCAACAAACAAACCAATAAAAAAATATTTAAAAAACACCACAAAATCAAACAAACAAATATGATGAAATCATTTTTTTTTTAAAGTTCAAACTTTTATTTCTTTTTCCGGTAGTTGCATTCTTTAGTTATATAAGTATATCGTAATCTCACTATTATTATAAGTGTTAGGTATTAACTAATTTTGTCCGTCTTATCAGAGATCACCTGTCTGATTTCACTCGAAACGAGTGGCAAGTGATTACATAATTCCCAGACACACCTAATTATTACACCATAAAAGCAAGCCGACTTGTACTGATAATTAACACTTTAGCTAACCACAAGTGGGTATGTATGTATGTATGTATGTATGTATGTATGTATGTACATGTGTATGTATTTATGTATGTATGTATGTATGTATGTATGTATGTATGCATGCATGCATGCATGTATTATTATTATTATTATTATTATTATTATTAACACTGTCGTCGTTGTTATTGTTATTATTATTATTATTATTATTATTATTATCCCATACACCCATTATTTTCTCTTCTATGAATTCCATCTTATTTCTTGCCTATCTGCTACCTTCTCCTATCTTTCAACTTCTGTTGCTGTACACCTCCACATCCCAGTCATTGCTCTCCAATCGCGGTATCTGTTTGTTTCTTTTGATCATCCGTGTCACGCACCCGCCATTTCCCATTAGCTTTTAGCTGTGGACATAGTCTGACCACTTCGCTGATGTCATGTCATGTCATAGTGTTTTACGTGCACATTCAGAACAAGCTGTTGTAGCGCACGCCTGTCGTGGGCACAAGAGCCGGCCTTGACAGGAAATGTGGGGGGGGGGGGGAGGGGAGAGGAGGGACCGCTTGCACTGGCAGGTGCAAGGGAGCACCAGCAGCCCGATCAAATCGGTAGCAGTGGGGGTGGTGGTCGTGCTATGGAATTTGAATGGAGCAGTTAAATGCCAAAGAGAAAAGGGTGCGCAATTTTGATTGAGGGAATTTGGCGCAATTTTGAACGGTCGGTCGAAAGGTAAATGGCCGAGCTAATATAGGTTTTGATATTAGTGAATCGAGAGTAGCTCGTTAATTTTAGACCTTTACTTCGCTGAGGTTACAGTTGCTATTTAAGACATTGCTAAGAGGGACCTGTCACCACATGCCCCCCCCCCCCCCCCCCCAACTATCGGCGGTCGTTAGTTAATGTCCTGAGTTAGATCAGCGGCAAAAAAACAGCATATCAGGTGGGAACAGGGAAGACATATAGTTTTAAAGAAGAAATCCATTTCCCCCGTAACACGATAGCACATACCACCGCCTTTGATATACCAGTCCTGGTGTACTAGCTGCAACGAGAAACAGCCCAATGGACCCACCGACGGGGGGGGGGGGGGGGGGGGGGGCGGGCGATCCTGGACCGACAGCGCATCAGGTCTACGTCCCGCCCCCAGAGAACGAGGATACTCATAGCTAAAGCTGGCCGCAGACTGCCCTTTTGGGCTACGGTTTTTGACCGGCGCCTTATTCACAAACGACGCCGGCAAATATCAAATTATTTTGATTCTGCGATCATTGCTGCGCCAAGGACCGCCGACATGATACCATTGCGAAATGGCTACGGCGTTATCCGCACACCAAGGCTTGCGGATCTGCGATTCGTGGCGCCGATCAAAAATCTTAGCCAGTAAGGGCAGTGTGCGGCCAGCTTAAATATCCTTTTTCTGTCACAGTTTTACAATAACATTTCTATGTTGCAGCATATCTGTTTTGTTTGTTTCTACAGATATTCATCATGAAGGTCTTTCTCGTCCTACTGTGTGTTGCTGTTGTAAGCTGTGTCCCCGTAGAACGAGGAGGTATTTCTTAATAACATTATTATTTTTAATCTTCACATTGCCTATTTTTTTTTTTTTTTTTTTTTTTTTTTTTTTAAACCAGATCCCTGTATCTCATGCTAAAGTATCTACGTTAATATCTACTGCAAATACCGAGTGCGGAACCTTTCAGTGCTTGAGGTCCAAATATAAAGGTCGCCATCGTAATTGTATGTCTGACAAACTAGACATCTAGTATTGCTAAAATCCAAAAGTAAACCAAGTCTGTGTGTCTGTTTGTCAATGTATATATGCATGTTGTTTTGTGTATCTATCTATCTATCTATCTATATATATATATATATATATATGTCTATCTGCGCGAGTGTGTGTGTGTGCGCGCGCGCGCGTATAGAGATTGACATAAGGGTATGTGAATAAACGCGTGAATGTACGTTATGATTTATTGTGTTGTGTTATGCTGTATATTGTATTGGAATTTATTTTAACCAATACATTTACACTGTTGTTCATTTCAGAGAAGAAGGATGCGTGAGTATCGTTATTTTTCTATGCAAAATGTATTCGAATGTACATGTTAATGTTATCGCTATTCTCACTGTTAACAGCTTAAGACATAACAATATCTTTATCTGTATATGTATATGTATATGTACTATGTAGTATATATATATATATATATATATATATATATATATATATATATATATATATATATATATATATATATATATATATATGTATATACATATGTTGTAACAAGGAACAATAAATTAAAAAATAATCATAATAACACGATGAATATGTATACTGAAATCCAGATAGCTGATAACGAAGACAATGATAATGAATAAAACAATCTAAAATTCCATGCACGTTTGTAAATCATTATGTATCATGTTGTACATGCATATGGAATTATATTTACTTTATTATATTTACAACATGTTACTGCACACTATATTTTGAGTTTATAAACCATATCTTGCCACTAAATTATTTTATTTTTCATATTCCTGGTATACTGTTGATCAACGGTCTGAGTCATTAAGTTGTGTTCCTTTTTTTATGGTAAGGGAATTAATCTTTCTACTGCTACATTTTGTCTAGAGATATGATTACATACTATAACTTGTTGAAAATCTGTGATAACAAAAATATATGTGTTGGCTAATTATTTTTTACTTGTGTCAGTATAGTATAGTATACTTTGGTTAGTTTCCTATCTCGCCATTGATTTCACATTATTTTCATTTTTGGCAACATAAAATCTTTGACATAGAAAGAGTTTAGCATTTAAAATAGAGTAAAACTGTTTTGCCTAGAGATATATACAATTCAATAAAAGTATTGTTTGTTTGCTTTGATTTTCCATCTATCCACATAGAAAAGAAACATGTCCTGCTAATTGTTTGTCCAATGTCCAATACATACTCCATTCTCATTAACATTAAACATATAAGGAGAGTAGACAAAATATGTAGTGTCAAAAATTAATGTGTGTACCTTTTTTGTTTTCCATTTTAGGAAACAGGCTTTTGTAAGTGTTTGATTTTACTGCAACTATCTTTATCAGCTTTTTACCATTAAGAACGGCACTACATCAACTGTTGATTGTTACAACCGGAAATATATTTTAACTTAATTTTAAATATTAAAAACAAAACGTGGAACGACCTTACAATAAAATGTAATAAAACGTTAATTTTGACACACATTTCATGGTGAATTCTTCATTAAGTTACATACGAGCTAAATACAGCAATATATGTTTGCTTTGCTTAACGCCACCACTAGAGCACGTTGCTGTATTAATCATCGGCTATTGGATGTCAAATGTTTGGTAATTTTGACATACAGTCTTAGACAGGAAACCTGCCACATTTATACACTAGTAGGAAGGCTGTTTTATATGCACCGTCCGACATACAGGATGACACATATCACGACCTTTGATGTAGCCTACCAGTCGTGGTGCACTGGCTGGAACGAGAAATAGCCCAACGGGCCCACCGACGGAGATCGATTCCAAACTGACCGCGTATCATCCGAACGCTTTTATCCCTGGGATACGACCCGCCCGCTCGCAGCCAGATATATACAATCAGTCTGTGTAACGTTCTAGTACATCATGGTCATCTACTTGGTCTAAGTTTCAAGCTTTAGATTAACTGTTAGCAAAACGGACATACTTTTGTTTGGAGGCGGTAGGGACTTTGTAAACAAAGGGGCGGAATTTGTTCCGTCGGTTGAGTGCTCGCCTGAGGTGCGTGCGTCGCAGGATCGAACCACCTCGGTGGATCCATTCAACTGACTGGGTTTTTTTTTGGTTATAACCAGTGCACCACAACTGGTCAAAGGCTTTCCTGTCTGTGACAAAGTGCATATAAAAGTTCCCTTGCTGCTAATGAAAACATGTATCGAGGTTTTCTCTGATTGTTAGTCAGAATTACCAAATGTTTGACATCCAATAGCCGATGACAAATTAATCAATGTGCTCTAGTGGTGTCGTTAAATAAAACAAATTTTAACTTTAACTACTGTAAACAAATATGTATGTTAATTTAATATACACTTATTTGTGGGAGTGTGCTTTTCTGAGAATGAATCAAGAATGTTTAATCATTTTAATTCCAATTGATTTGTACTTTTACAGAGGCGGGTTTTTTCTTGGACCTGAGGGTAAGTCTGTATTCCAAGTTACCTTTGTTTATATTTCAAAATAATAGAATCTTTAATATTGTGATTTTTTGGCACATAGACTAGAAAAAAACAACTCGGAACGTTGTGCAAGCGTTTATGAAGTTTTACCCATCCCTAATCTAATTTTGATCTTTGCACTTCAAATTTCATAGTAGAAAGGAAGGATAGGTTTGGCTTTTCATCTCAGTTTTAAATAGTGGACTGTTTGAGCGTTTACTCAAAAACACTTTATGCTTTATTTTAGAAGCTTGTGAATCCACAGGAATCTACTAGGAAACACTTGTTGGTTAATGAAGACCCAGCATGTTTAA
Organism: Gigantopelta aegis; assembly: GCF_016097555.1. NCBI lineage: Eukaryota > Metazoa > Mollusca > Gastropoda > Neomphalida > Peltospiridae > Gigantopelta > Gigantopelta aegis. Next base: position 21,624,431 of record NC_054705.1, read on the forward strand.
TTAATAATTATCGTGTTGAATATGGTAATCGGGTAAAGGCCTACCATTAAAGAAGAAAGTTGACACCTTCCAAGAGTAACCTCGTATATTTATATACATACTGACACAGATATAAAAAAGCATATGGTCTTTGGTGCATATTAAATTCTTTATTTCGTGCAACTGAATGATTGCATAATGATACCCGACCAAGAAAAAAAGCACCGGCTGTCAGGAATGGAACATATTTCATGAATCGTCATAAACCAATATACAAGTACAACTTATTCAAATATTTATGTTTAGAAATGTTTTAATCTAAACCAGTCACTAAATACCGAATGCAATAGAATAGAATAGGGTAGAACAGAATAAAATAGTTTAGAATAGAATAGAATAGAATAGAATAGAATAGAATAGGGTAGAATAGAATAGAATAGTTTAGAATAGAATAGGGTAGAATAGAATAGAATAGTTTAGAATAGAATAGAATAGAATAGAATAGGGTAGAATAGAATAGAATAGTTTAGAATAGAATAGGGTAGAATAGAATAGATGTTAAACGACACACCAGAACGAACTGGATGGAGAAATAACCCATATTCTATGAAAGGGAATAAACCCTGGGACCCAATACATTCAGATGATTATGGAATGATGTGTGAATAAAAACGTTGTGCGGAATATACGATAGCATTAACAAAGTATTATATTTATCTGTTCTTTGTTATTTCAGAGAAAAGGGACGCGTGAGTATCGTTTTTTTCTATGCAAAATGTATTCGAATGTACATGCTCATTTTATCGCTAATCTTACTCTTAACAGCTTAAGACATATATGTATATGTATGCTGGTATATATATATATATATATATATATATATATATATATATATATATATATATATATATATATATATATATATATATATATAGATATACATATGTTGTAACAAGGAACAATAAATAAAAAAATTATCATAATAAAAACACGATAGATATGTATACTGAAATCCAGCTAGCTAATAACGAAGATAATGATACTGAATAAAAAATCTAAAATTCCATGCACGTTTGAAAATCATTATGTATCATGTTGTACATGCATTTGGAATTATATCTACTTTCTTATATTTACAACAGTTACTTGTTACTATACACTATAGTTTGAGTTTATCAACCATATCTTGTCACTAAATTATTTTATTTTTCATATTCCTGGTATACTGTTGATCAACGGTCTGAGTAATAAAGTTGTTTTTGCTTTTTTATGGTAAGGGAATTAGTCTTTCTTCTGCTACATTTTGTCCAGGGATATGATTACATACGATAACTTGTCGAAAATCTGTGATAACAAAACTATATGTGTTGGCTAAGTCTGTACTTGGGTCATGATAGTATGGTACACTTTGGTTAGTTTCCTATCTCGCCATTGATTTCACATTATTTTAATTTTTGGCAACATAAAATCTTTGACATAGAAAGAGTTTAGCATTTAGAATAGAGTAAAACTGTTTTCCCTAGAGATATATCCAATTTAATAAAAAGTATTGGTTGTTTGCTTTGATTTTCATCTATCCACATACAAATAAAATATGTTCTTCTAATTGTGATCCATTCTCATTAAAACTAAAAATATAAATAGAGAAAACAAAACATGTAGTGTCAAAAATTAACGTGTGTACCTTTTTCGTTTTCCATTTTAGGAAACAGGCTTTTGTGAGTATTTGATTTTACTGAAACTATATTTATTAGTTTTTTATCTTTAAGAACTGCACTACATCAACTGTTGATTGATACAGCCGGACATATACATTAAATGAATTTTAATTATTACCAACAAATGTGGAACGACCTTACAATAAAATGTAATAAAACGGTAATTTTGACACACATTTCATGGTATATTCATCATTAAGTTACATACGAGCTAAATACAGCAATATATATACATATATAAATAAAGTTTGCTTTGTTTAACAACACCACTATAGCACATTGCTTTATTAATCATCGGCTATTGGATGTCAAATATTTGATAATTTTGACATATAGTCTTGGATAGGAAACCTGCTACATTTATGCATTAGTAGCAAGGGATCTTTTACATGCAACATAATACATACATGATGACACATACCACGGCATTTGATGTAGGCTACCAGTCGTGGTGCACTGCCTGGAACGAGAAATAGCCCAACGGGCCCACCGACGGAGATCGATTCCAAACTGACCGCGTATCATCCGAACGCTTTTAGCCCTGGGGTACGTCCCGCCCCTCACAGCAAGATATATACAATTAGGATGTGTAACGTTCTAGTACATCATCGTTATCTACTTGGTCTAATTTTCAAGCTTTAGATTAATTGTTAGCAAAACGGACATACTTTTGTTTAGAGGCGGTAGGGACTTTGTAAACAAAGGGGCGAGATTTATTCCGTCGGTTGAGCGCTCGCCTGAGGTCCGTGCGTCGCAGGATCGAACCACCTCGGTGGATTCATTCAATTGATATTTTTCTCGTTCCAGCCAGTGCACCACAACTGGTCAGAGGTCTTCCTGTCTGTGAGAAAGTGGATATAACAGATCTCTTGCTGCTAATGAAAAAATGTATCAGGGTCTTCCTTGATTCTTAGTTAGAATTACCAAATGTTTGACATCCAATAGCCGATGACTAATTAAGTGGTGTCTACTGTAAACAAGTATGCATGTTAATTTAATATACACTTATTTTGTGGGAGTGTGTTTTTCTGAGAATTGATCAAGAATGTTTAATAATTTTAATTCCAATTTATTTGTACTTTTACAGAGGCGGGTTTTTTCTTGGACCAGAGGGTAAGTCTGTATTTCAAGTTACCTTTGTTTATATTTCAAAATAATAGAATCTTTAATATTGTAATTTTTTGGCACATAGACTAGAAATCTCGGAACATTGTGCAAACGTTTATTAAGTTTTACCCATCCCTAATCTAATTTTGATCTTCGCACTTCAAATTTCATAGTAGAAAGGAATGATAGGCTTGGTTTTTATCTCAGTTTTAAACAGTGGACTGTTGGAGCGTTTACTCAAAAACACTTTCTGCTTTGTTTTAGAAGCTTGTGAATCCATAGGAATCTACTAGGAAACACTTATTGGTTAATGAAGACCCAACATGTTTAATTAATAATTATCGTGTTGAATATAGTAATCGGGTAAAGGCCTACTATTAAAGAAGAAAGTTGACACCTTCCAAGAGTAACCTCGTATATTTATATACATATTGACACAAATGTAAAAAAGCATATGGTCTTTGGTGCATATTACATTCTTTATGTCGTGCAACTGAATGAATGCATAATGATACCCGACCAAGAAAAAACCGCATCGGCTATCGGGAATGGAACATATTTCATGAATCGTCATAAACCAATATACAAGTACAACTTATTCAAATATTTAGGCAGTTTTTTAAAAATGTTTTAATCTAAACCAGTCGTTGAATACTGGATGGAATAGAATAGAATATGGTAGAATAGGGTAGAATAGTTTAGAATATAATAGAATAGAATAGGGTAGGGTAGAAAAGAATAGAATAGTTTAGAACAGAATAGAATAGAATAGAATAGGGTAGAATAGAATAGAATAGTTTAGAATAGAATAGGGTAGAATAGAATAGAATAGTTTATAATATAATAGAATAGAATAGGGTAGGGTAGAAAAGAATAGAATAGTTTAGAATAGAATAGAATAGAATAGAATAGGGTAGAATAGAATAGAATAGTTTAGAATAGAATAGGGTAGAATAGAATAGAATAGTTTATAATATAATAGAATAGAATAGGGTAGGGTAGAAAAGAATAGAATAGTTTAGAATAGAATAGAATAGAATAGAATAGGGTAGAATAGAATAGAATAGTTTAGAATAGAATAGGGTAGAATAGAATAGAATAGTTTAGAATAGAATAGAATAGAATAGGGTAGAAAAGAATAGAATAGTTTAGAATAGAATAGAATAGAATAGGGTTGAATAGAATAGAATAGAATAGGGTAGAATAGAATAGAATAGAATAGAATAGAATAGAGTAGAGTATAATATAATATAATATAATATAATATAATATATATATAATATAATAGTTTAGAATAGAATAGGGTAGAATAGAATAGAATAGTTTAGAATAGAATAGAATAGAATAGAATAGGGTAGAAAAGAATAGTTTAGAATAGAATAGAATAGAATAGGGTTGAATAGAATAGAATAGAATAGAATAGGGTAGAATATAATAGAATAGAATAGAGTAGAGTAGAGTAGAGTAGAGTAGAGTAGAGTAGAATATAATATAATATAATATAATATAATAGTTTAGAATTGAATAGAATAGAATAGAATAGAATAATTTTGAATAGAATAGAATAGGGTAGAAAAGAATAGAATAGTTTAGAATAGAATAAATTAGAATAGGGTGGAATAGAATGGAATAGTTTAAAGTAGAATAAGGTAGAATAGAATAGATGTTAAACGACACGCCAGCACCAACTGGATGGAGATATAACCCAGTCTATGAAAGGGAATAAACTCTGGGACCCAATATATTAAAATGGTTATGGAATGATGTGTGAATAAAAACGTTGTGCGGAATATACGATAGCATTAACAAAGTATTATATTTATCTGTTCTTTGTTATTTCAGAGAAAAGGGACGCGTGAGTATCGTTGTTTTCCTATGCAAAATGTATTCGAATGTACATGTTCATTTTATCGCTAATCTTACTCTTAACAGCTTAAGACACAACAGTATATGTATATGTATATGTATATGTATATGTATATGTATCTATATATGTATATGTATATTTATATGTATATGTATTCTGGTATATATATATATATATATATATATATATATATATATATATATATATATATATATATATATATATATATATATATATATATATGTATATATACATATGTTGTAACAAGGAACAATAAATTAAAAAATTATCATAATAAAAACACGATATATATGTATACTGAAATCCAGATAGCTGATAACGAAGACAATGATAATGAATAAAAAATCTAAAATTCCATGCACGTTTGAAAATCATTATGTATCATGTTGTACATGCATTTGGAATTATATCTACTTTATTATATTTACAACAGTTACTTGTTACTAAACACTATATTTTGAGTTTATCAACCATATCTTGTCACTAAATTATTTTATTTTTCATATTCCTGGTATACTGTTGATCAACGGTCTGAGTAATAAAGTTGTGTTTGCTTTTTTATGGTAAGAGAATTAGTCTTTCTTCTGCTACATTTTGTCCAGGGATATGATTACATATGATAACTTGTAGAAAATCTGTGATAACAAAACTATATGTGTTGGCTAAGTCTGTACTTGGGTCATTATAGTATAGTATACTTTGGTTAGTTTCCTATATCGCCATTGATTTCACATTATTTTCATTTTTGGGAACATAAAATCTTTGACATAGAAAGAGTTTAGCATTTAGAATAGAGTAAAACTGTTTTCCCTAGAGATATATCCAATTTAATAAAAAGTATTGGTTGTTTGCTTTGATTTTCATCTATCCACATACGAATAAAATATGTTCTTCTAATTGTTTATCCATTCTCATTAAAACTAAAAATATAAATAGAGAAAACAAAATATGTAGTGTCAAAAATTAATGTGTGTACCTTTTTCGTTTTCCATTTTAGGAAACAGGCTTTTGTGAGTATTTGATTTTACTGAAATGTGACGGTACATGCTCTTAATTTGTTTTCGCCTGTGGCGATTTTAATTGTGTTAGAGGGCCGTGTGCAGTTTAGTTGCACGTAGTCCAGGTGGGCAACTTGTTACGTAATACTTCTGCGCGACTGTCCTCGATCGGTACGCCTAATACACACCCAGCCAGGTGCGGAGGCCATGTGGCTAGTAGTTACGTAATATCTCCGGTAGTGCTGTTTATGGCCAGGAGATTGCTCGCGGTTGGCGACAACCAGACTGACGATCAGAGAGAAATATACCGACTCTAGTAGAGGTGAAATATCAGATGATAGGGGGAGGTACCGCCTTGTACCCCCAGGCGAATTCTGTTTTTATAATAAATAGCCAGGATTTAGAGATATCTAGGAGAACCAGAATAGGAAGGCTCCCAGGGAACGTAGTCCGTTGGACTTTGGTAAATATTTTATTTCTGCTCTGTGTATAACCTTGATGTGATTGATGTGACTTTAAATATTTTAATACTGTATTATACCAATATTCTTTAGACAATGTCTTCGGTCATCTGACGAAGTAAATCGTAGACTTTTTGTTCTAACATTATATGAGTATTTGGTAATATAAAGCTTAGCCAGTCATCCTAGTGGACCTAGGTAAACTGTAGGTTATTGTCTTTATTGTGATAGGTACCAGTATTAATTCTGTGTTACAAGGTTACTGAATGAGTAGTTAGGGTTAATTAAAAATTAACCCGTTAGGAATAGAGCTGTAATTCCTTTATTAATTAAGTTCCCCTGGAAGCGTTCCTAAATTATCACACGTTACTGAACGAGTAGTAAGGGTTAATTAAAAATTAACCAGTTAGGAATGGTGTTGTAATTCCTTTATTAATTAACTTCTCCTGGAAGCGTTTCTCAATTATCACACGTGTGGGTGTGGTGTAACGGTGAAGTGATTCGCATATTGTGTAACTAGACGCCTAGAGATTAACTAATTAAGTGATCAGTTCTGGGTTGTTATTATTGCTGTTATTAATTAACTACTATGGCTGTACATTTGTCAGCGTAGATTAATACAGATTCCAAAGTGTATTGTGTTTTTGTTGTGTTTCTAGAGAACTAACGTGCTATAATAATATATACTTTATATAAGATCGTATCTCTGATCATACCTAGACGAGCCATACTAGGGTTGAACCGCCTGTTACAGAAAGATCTAATAGATATACAGTTAGGAGAGATATTTTGATAATCGTGTTTTATTCAGTTACGGGAATTATAGAATCCCCGTGACATGAAACTATATTTATTAGTTTTTTTATCTTTAAGAACTGCACTACATCAACTGTTGATTGATCAGCCGGACATATATATTAAACTAATTTTAATTATTACCAACAAATGTGGAACGACCTTACAATAAAATGTAATAAAACGGTAATTTTGACACACATTTCATGGTATATTCATCATTAAGTTACATACGAGCTAAATACAGCAATATATATACATATATAAATAAAGTTTACTTTGTTTAACGACACCACTATAGCACATTGCTTTATTAATCATCGGCTATTGGATGTCAAATATTTGATAATTTTGACATATAGTCTTGGATAGGAAACCTGCTACATTTATACATTAGTAGCAAGGGATCTTTTACATGCACCATAATACACACATGATGACACATACCACGGCATTTGATGTAGGCTACCAGTCGTGGTGCACTGGCTGGAACGAGAAATAGCCCAACGGGCCCACCGACGGAGATCGATTCCAAACTGACCGCGTATCATCCGAAGGCCTTTAGCACTGGGCTACGTCCCGCCCACTCACAGCAAGATATATACAATCAGTCTGTGTAACGTTCTAGTACATCATGGTCATCTACTTGGTCTAAGTTTCAAGCTTTAGATTAACTGTTAGCAAAACGGACATACTTTTGCTCTACTGTTATCGATCAATGAAACAAAATTTAACTTTAACTACTGTAAACAAATATGTATGTTAATTTAATATACACTTATTTTGTGGGAGTGTGTGGGGTTTTTTTGAGAATTGATCAAGAATGTTTAATCATTTTAATTCCAATTGATTTGTACTTTTACAGAGGCGGGTTTTTTCTTGGACCAGAGGGTAAGTCTGTATTTCAAGTTAACTTTGTTTATATTTCAAAATAATAGAATCTTTAATATTGTGATTTTTTGCACATAGACTAGAAATCTCGGAACGTTGTGGAAACATTTATGAAGTTTTACCCAACCTTAATCTAATTTTGATCTTTGCACTTCAAATTTCATAGTAGAAAGGAATGATAGTCTTGGTTTTTATCTCATTTTTAAACAGTGGACTGTTGGAGCGTTTACTCAAAAACACTTTCTGCTTTGTTTTAGAAGCTTGTGAATCCATAGGAATCTACTAGGAAACATTTGTTGGTTAATGGAGACCCAACATGTTTAATTAATAATTATCGTGTTGAATATGGTAATCGGGTAAATTTGATCTTTGCACTTCAAAAGGAATGATAGGCTTGGTTTTTATCTCAGTTTTAAAGAGTGGACTGTAGGAGCGTTTACTCAAAAACACGTTACGCTTTGTTTTAGAAGCTTGTTGATCCATAGTAATCTACTAGGAAACATTTGTTGGTTAATGGAGACCCAACATGTTTAATTAATAATTATCGTGTTGAATATGGTAATCGGGTAAAGACCTACCATTAAAGAAGAAAGTTGACACCTTCCAAAAGTAACCTCGTATATTTATATACATATTGACACAGATGTAAAAAAGCATATCGTCTTTGGTGCATAGTAAATTCTGTATTTCGTGCAACTGAATGAATGCATAATGATACCGTTCCCTTTGTTCACCTGTTGTCACACCTTCTTAATAGTATATACTTTATTCTGAAATAGCATTTTATTAAGAAGTATGAAAAAGATGTTTGGGTAATGGTACCTGGGCATATTTGGCACTAGATGATTATTTTGTTTGAACGTTGGACAAACCAATCGCCTAAAGTTAGAACTTTATAAAGAAATGTCGTGGTCTATATCATCCCATCTGAGGGAATCTCCATATTAATAATTGTTTGCTGCTAATTTATAAATATCGCAACTTTTCTCTGAATAGAATTAGCCAAAATTATGAAAAGTTTGACATCGTCTGCTTAATTAGCCACTGTATTATAGTGAGATCATTAAAACAATGTTATAGTTTATTTTCCTTTTAAACACTTTGTTTTTCACACAAAAAAGCAACACGTATCACTTGTTTGATACAGCAGTATTGGGACACTGGGTGAAACATGTACAACAGACACACGCAACATCGTTAGCTCTAAAAAAGAACATTAATCCTATAAGTTAACATAATGATATGGTATAGACAAAATGTTCTAAGCAATATGTTTTTATTTTCATTATTATTATTTTTTATTTCAGAGAAAAGGGATGTGTGAGTATTTTGTTTTTGAAACACAGATCTTTGTCAAGATTGCTTTATCAGAATATGAGAATAGGAATCGAAATGCAATTAAAACATCTCAGCGGTATGTCGTATCGAGATCTGTTAAAAACTGGTTATGACCATGCAGAAATGATAGTGATCATCTATATGGAGCTTCTGTTTGTTTTGGGGTTGGAGTTTTTTCGTGATTGTTTGGTTTTTAATGTTGTGATGTTTTTTTTGTTTTTTTGTTGTTGTTGTTTTGTTGTTGGTGTTTGTTTGGGGTTTTTGGTTTTGTTTTGTTGTGTTTTGGGGTTTTTTTTAATGGGGGGGGGGGGGGGGGGCGGCTGAGGTTTGGGGTGAGGTTGATGAATAACTACGGCAAATTCTTGAAAACCACGAATTTCGGCATGAACAGCTCTGGTTGTCAGCTTTTGCTATATTGAAAAAAATGCAAACATGTATAACCGATATTATCATTAGATCTCTCAACAAAACAATATTGACACGAGACTATTGTTCCACGCAATATACACAGAAATCCAGACATTTAAAATGTAGTAGAATACGTTTTAACAAAATGGGACATGACTATATGTAATTTAACCTCCAACAAAACAAGGATATTACTATTAATGATTTTGACTTTTTCTGTTTGGATACTGCATTAACTTGGTTATATTGTATGCAGATGGTACAGAAATATTACCAAGCAATGCAGCCGAAACTATTCATAAGCACACTGAAAACCAAGATTGTTATATCTGGGGGAACAAAGATAGAGATAATATTTTACTTCGGGGATCATCCATTACAAAGTATAAAGGCATATAAATATTTTGATATTTTGGTTTCATAAAAGTAACAAATTTCATTTATGCCAGAAACATTTATCTATGTAATCTATGGGTCCCAGATTCCACAAATACTACCCACATGTAAATAGATCCATAGACCCTCATAGATTCACATTATTCTAAACTCAAAATTAAAAATAGTAAGGCCCTCCTTGGAAATATAAATGGACCTATTTAGTAAACAATGCTGCTGCTCTCTCTCTCTCTCTCTCTCTCTCTCTCTCTCTCTCTCTCTCTCTCTCTCTCTCTCTCTCTCTCTCTCTCTCTCTCTCTCTCTGTATGCCATGCTGAATTATTATCTTCATTTAAACATTTCAGTCATTTCACATGTTAAAATCTAGAATCCGTTACATAATAGCTATATATTCACAAATTAAAAAATAATTTAATTCTTGTTTCAGTGAAAGCAGGCGTAAGTATTTAAACCAAGTATGTTTTAGCAAGAAAATTAACTTTCCTATTTTACATTTTCCTTACAGGGGAATAAAAATAAAACAAATCAAAATACTAAAACAAAACCAAAACCAAAACCAGTCTAAACATATTGTGTTTACTGAACTCATATATGCAACCTTTACATGCAGACCGTTATTTAGCCACAACAAGTATTACGCCTTTCAAATACCATAGATACATTCAAGATCGTGTCAGCAATACTTACATAGTGTTTTCTACTTAAATGGACATCCATATGTTTCAGACATTGTGAACATAGTACGCTGTCAGCATTATGAAGCAAATTATTTTGATATTTTTCATTATATAAATAATAATAATAAAAATACAAATACAAATTGATAATTGAAAACTGATATAGTATTTTTGTAATTAATGCTATTATTATTATTATTATTATTATTATTTTATTATTATTATTAAAGCTCGGACATTTAATCAAACATTTTCACTGTCTAAATATGAATAAATATAAATACGTTGTGTTTGTTTCTTTTTTTCAGAAGTCAGTAAGTATACGTTTAACTGACTTTCAGATGCCTATACCAAACTCCCACGAGCATGCTACACGGGTAATATTGTGGCTATCTGGTTAATTGTGGTATATTTCACACAGGCTACGATTTATTTAAAAAACATGTAAATACTTTTTCAAAAATGATGCGTCCAATGAAATTACATTTCCCATGGATGTAATGGATAATTATTATAGAGTGTGGGCCCACTATAATCCCCTGCCAGCTCCCCTAGGGATCTTTGAAGATTTATACATCTGTGAAACATGATTTATAGAAATATTCAAATCAGGTTGTTTGCAGGCAATTTGTTGGCGGACATTGTCCTATGGACAATTTGTTTGTCCATAGGAGACGTTTGAATGTAGGTACCCTATTTATTTTTAACAGGGCAAATTTCTGATCCAGGTGAATATTCTACCTAATATTCAGAAATATTTTAAAATAATTCTGGACTATATCACCGCTTTCACTTTAAAGATGGGTAACTGGTGAATTTATTCCACCAAGCATAAATACTTTTTGGCATCTGCCTAAGTATAATGAGACAATATTACAAATATAGTACGTTATTTTAGCTAATTTTGTTCATGTACATGAATTCTAAACATTGTTTCAGTAAAAATTGACACGCGATACACACAAAACTCTTAAATACATAAAAAAATATTGAAATGTGCAGTTGGCTTGGATTTGTTTGAATAAAGCTGCCTCCATATGTTAAATACAGTGCAATGTTTAATAATTAAAGTTTCAGGTAGTCCACTGTATTTGTAAATATAGATTGATGAGTATATCATTATCTATACCACATTTTGCATTGTTATTTAGTTTGTTAATATTAGCATTAAGTACAGAATACATATTATTCATTGTGGCCTTCTATTGTATCATTATATTTCATATTCCCATCTAGTATTTTTGGGACACAAAATGTGCAACGGTATCCCTATTCAAATTGCGCTATATTTGTTTTATTCCACTAAAGGTTTTTGCTGCAGACAAGCAGATATTAAATTGATATATAATGGGGTATCTAATCTAAATATACGTGTCTCTAACAATTCCTAGGGTGTAGGGTTTCGGTATTTGGCCCATGGACTATTAAAGCATTTGCAATACGTTTTGTCTCTTTACATTTTAGTTTGTATTTTTGTAAAACATATTTTAACATAAAGCTTGTAACAAAGATGATAATTTTTAAAATATGAACAAAAACACCCACATGCATGACCTCTGAGGTAACGTTATTGATTTCTAGTTAAATATGACTTGGAGTTATTTAATTAATAAATATTTTTGTCATTTAACATACATATTTTTTTTTTTCTCCCTGAATATTTATTTGTGTATTTAGGGGAATTTTCGTATTAAATGGCTAAATCCAATCACAACTAAATTTCCATTAATCTGTAAAATTAATTTCCAGCAACGCGATAATGTTCTGGCTGATATTCGTAAGCATGTCGCAGGAAAAACGCGATAATGTCCTGGCTGATATTCGTAAGCATGTGGCAGTAAAAATAACACTGGCTGATATTCGTAGCATGTCGCAGGAAAAACACGATGATGTCCTGGCTGATATTCGTAAGACTGTCGCAGGGAAAACGCGATGATGTCCTGACTGATATTCGTAAGCATGTCGCAGGGAAAATGAGACAATGTTCTGGCTGATATTAGTAAGCATGTCGCAGTAAAAAATAACACTAAAGCAACAATGAAAAAATACTCGATTACCTCAATCGTGAAAACATAATGTTTATTGTTCATGATGCATGCTCTTTTGATGGCAACACATTATTTACTGCTATTTACTGCAACGAATTATTGGATTGAATCGAAGCAATTGTTACCTACCTTTGTTTGTCTGTGCTGGTATATTCCATGCATATAGAACACACTTCAATTTTAAAGTTAGTAACTTTACCTCATAGATACGAAAGCTAACTCAGTCAATGAATTTAAATGACGAGAGAAGTAATAACTTGTGTTATTGTCAACTCTATATATATGGTTATTAATATATCTAAAGTTCAGCTCTAATTGCTTTCACAGAAGTCTGTCTTGGTGACATCTGTATCAATGTCGGCTAAGAGGTAAGTTTGGAACTTGCTTTTCAGTCATATATATTTAATACAGTACAATTTATTAAGGCATCACACATATAATCAGACATAATAATAATAATGAATGTAGTAGTAGTAGTAGTAATAATAATAATAATAATAATAATAATAATAATAATAACAGATAATTACTACTACTACTACTACTACTACTACTACTACTAATAATAATAATAATGATAATAACAGATAATTACTACTATTAATATTAATAATTAAAAACAACAGTAACATATCAATAAATTCATTCTTGTAATTAGTGGTGTGATGTAATTAAGTCAGTATGATAAATCTTAGATTTTAAAACAAATCTCGCCTCCCATTTTCGCCGATTTTGTTTTTAAATTGATAAAAATATACTGGTTTTATTTTTGTTCTACACTATGGGTTTTCAATTCGTTTTTACATGTTTATGTATTATCAACTTTACGTATTTACTAAATATGTATAATTTATTTTGCGGATTACAGGTGCTCAATACAGTTCAAGATTGTGAAGACAACAGATATAATTTGATATTACTGAATACAATTGTAAATAACGAGTAAATAAAACACCTGTTCCTCTTTGGATTGTTTTGTTGTTGTTGTTAGTATGGAACTGAGAAGCACTCATATAAATATGTAAATTTAGAAAGGTCATGTTATTTGATTTATTCTAGAGACGTAACATAAGCTTACCTTATAACCCAAAGTAGCATGGAACGGTGCCAGCAGTATCTACAAGTCTGTAAAAAAAAGTGGCTCCTGGCCGAATACGTTGACTGTTCATTAATGTTGCAACGACCTGAATTTGACAATCCTGATGCAGAAATATACTGCGTGACTCTGACTTCGAACCTGCTCATCTGTGATCAATTAAACTTGTATAATAGTTTATTTAACGTTATCTGCACTTATATCAGAGATGGTAGTGTGTACATTTGTGTAGGGGCTAATTAGGTGTTTTTTTCTCATGTTGACAGTATGAACCATATTATATCACCAACAACACATTGGTTTGCTAAGGTGAATGAAAATATTATTTATTCCACATTCTCAGGTGTTCAAAGATACATTCTCAAAGTTGCATTTCGTTTTTGTTTTCTTAGTTATGATAAATAATAACCAATTGTTCGATCGCATCTACACTTTTTACATAATAATATCAAAATTGTATTGTGATGCCACTCGGAGTAAACGACAGCTTTTTATTATCTGATTGAATTAGCCATTCTTAAATTAATTTAAATGGACACAAACATTACAAAACTCAACCACAATTTACATATATAAGTAAGGTGTATACTAACCCCCAAAATAATTGTGGGGCCGGGGGTCACGTTGGGCACTTTTGATCAAAAATCGGTTGTCACCATCGGATTCCTTGGGACAAGCTCATTTACAAACTATCTGCCAGCAAGACACGAGAAACAAAGCGAGGTTTTGACAGCCTTAGTACTATGATGACCTATTACTATAATATACCAATAACAGGAATAATAAACATAAAATATTATATATGAACAATTACAAATAGCAGCGTGAAACAGACTATATGGAATTAATTATTACTGCTTGCATTGAAGATTGCGGTTGTGACCATCATAAGTTTTCGAGACTGCAGATGGGGGATGGAGAGGTCCTCTGTATACCTGGTAGTTTATTACAGCATAAGCACATGAGACTGGGTATAAGGGTTTTTTAAAACTTATTTAACGACGCCACTAGAGCACATTGATTTATTTATCTTGTTATCGGCTATTGGACGTCAAACGTATGGCCATTCTGACACTATTTGTTTTAGAGTAAACCCGCTGTCGCCACATAGGCTACTCTTTTACGATAGGCAGCAAGGGATCTTTTATTTTCGCTTCCCTCAGGCAGGATAGCACAAACCATGGCCTTTGTTGAACCAATTATGGATCACTGGTCGGTGCAAGTGGTTTACACCTACCCATTGAGTCTTGCGGAGCACTCACTCATGGTTTAAAGTCGGTATCTGGATTAAAAATCCCATGCATCGACTGGGATCCGAACCCAATACCTACCAGCCTGTAATCCGATGGCTTAACCACTACGCCACCGAGACAGCTGCGAGTGTTGGTCTGAAGACATCGCCGTATATTTTCATCATTTTACTCATACTATTAATTAGTTGTAATCCATGTAATAGTGCCGAGTTGTTTGTTTAGAATCCTATATAATGTAGCATTTTTTGGTAGTAATGTTAATATAAATAAACAGGCGCGAGTTCTGGAAATTAGGCAGGGTGGGACTAGAATGTGAAATATTTTTGGGAGGGGAGATTGTACCACCCCGTCTGCATACGCACCTGAAACATTATCGGTGCGGACGCCAGAGAAGTAGAAACTCGGCAATATGAATCTTAAAAATATAAAATGACAAGATAATTTATATAACGCAAATGTAGTTTGCATATGATATGGATACTGATGCATGTAACATGTTTAGAAATATAGGATACGTTTTAGAGTTTTCGAACATTACTTTTATATGTTTAAGCATAATTTTATCAGTTGGAACAACTAGCAATGAAAAAAGACCTTGTAATAAGCTCATCAAAATGCGATGCATATATACATTGGGTGAATCATAAAAATGGAATAAATTGAAACTATTGGAATAAATGGAAGATATTTAAATTATAAAAAGTTAAAGTTTGTTTTGTCTAACGACACCACTAGAGCACAGTGGTTTATTAAAGGGATATACCTTAGTTTTTAAACACTAGGACATATTTTTCATTATTAGAGCCGTTTATGATCACTGAAATCAATCAATACTTATATGTTATTGTTTAGATTATCCATTTCCGTACAACCAGTGTTTCGGGATATCCTGGTGTTCCTAACACCAAAATATTTTTTTTCTTCATATTTTTTAAAACAAACGTGCGTATGAGAAGTAACTGTTATGGAGTCGCGGTTTACTCTATTTTTAAGGGTATTTCAACGTCACAGACTCTTGTTTCACTCTTTTGTAACAAAATTTGTTACATGTTTGTAAATTAACCAAACTTAGTCTCCACTTATACGGGTTGAAACTAGAATCTAGGTGAAAATTATGCCTTAGTGTTTAATTATTTTTTTCCATTAGTAGCTAGCGCTCTTTTATATACATCATCTCACAGAATAGATAACACATACCACGGCCTTTGATATACCAGTCTTGGTGCACTGGCTGGTCCGAGAAATAGCCCAATGGGCCCAACGGCTGGAGTCGACCCCAAACCGAGCACATATCAAGCGAGCATGTTACCACCGGGCTACATCTCGCCCCGATATTTAAATGGAGGCGCCAGTAGCAAACATATCATACGATATTTAAATGGAGGCGCCAGTAGCAAACATATCATACGATATTTAAATGGAGGCGCCAGTAGCAAACATATCATACGATATTTAAATAAAACAAAAAGGAAACTTTTTTCTTCTTTTTTTGGAGGGGGGGGGGGGGGGGGTATTGTTTTTTTTATTAACAATACAATTTAATTTCCATGTGTACCATCGGATGTAAATACTACTTGTCCAGGGATGCAAGTCCGGCCAGGACATGGAAAACCAGGCAATCAGAGCAGCATTTCTAGGGAATGTAAGTCCTAGGACTAGCATTGCTACAGTGATGTAATGGTGAATAAGGCCTAAAAGTTGTTATCTTCTGCGTTTTCACCCCAGTACCAGTTTTCACCCAGAGTGAGCTTAATGGCACAATGGTGAGGTGTAATATAACACACACACACACACACTCTCTCTCTCTCTCTCTCTCTCTCTCTCTCTCTCTCTCTCTCTCTCTCTCTCTCTCTCTCTCTCTCTCTCTCTCTCTCTCTCTCTCTCTCCACTCTGGGGTTTTATTCTCTCTCTGTATCTCTCTCTCCCTGTGTGAGTGCTCCGCAAGGCTCAATGGGTAGGTGTAAACCACTTGCACCGACCAGTGATCCATAACTTGTTCAACAAAGGCCATGGTTTGTGCTATCCTGCCTGTGGGAAGTGCAAATAAAAGATCCCTTGCTGCTAATCGGAAAGAGTAGCCCATGAAGTGGCGACAGCGGGTTTCCTCTCAAAATCTGTGTCTGACGCCATATAACCGTAAATAAAACGTTTTGAGTGCGTCGTTAAATAAAGTATTTCCTTCTCTCTGTATTTCTCTCTCTCTCTCTCTCTCTCTCTCTCTCTCTCTCTCTCTCTCTCTCTCTCTCTCTCTCTCTCTCTCTCTCTCTCTCTCTCTCTCTCTCTCTCTCTCTCTCTCTCTCTCTCTCTCTCTCTCTTTCTCTTTCTCCACTAACCCACTGCCATGGTAAGATAGCCCAGACAGCTGTAGTATGTCCCAAATTACAGCGTGCGCAATCCTTAATTGGATATAAATTAAATAAGGGCTATTGTTAGCAATTATTTTGTCCCTCTTGGCAGCATGTATTAAAAGTCTTTATAAAGTCCTTGACTCGGTGACATTTTGCATACTTTTTAAACTTTAATCCAAATACTAGTACACCCTGCCATTTTAGCTGACATATTTGATGGAATTGTAGATCTTGCTTATTTAACCAATGGACACCTTGACGACTCGTCATATATGGCTGTAACAATATTACGAATATACGATACAAAACTGAAGATTTGAATAAATAACGGTTTTGTTTAAACTTGCGCTAATAAGACTAGGGAAAACAATGACTACAATGTCGATAAATCTGTATGGACATGACATTGTAATTTTGTGTAAGATTATATATAATACAATAAGTCATTGCATAGCTCAAAATAGAGATTTCTGAAGATTTTATTTATAATTTTTTAATATCAGAGTCGACTACCATCGAAGGGTATTTAACAGTTGTAAAAACAACATACACTTTTTTAAATATCTGTATATGTAGATTCGATTATTCTTGTATTGTACTACCGTTTAAAACAAAATTTGGACATCCTGTACAAAGCAACCGTTTTCAAATTGTAATTAAACAAATACTGGTCAAACAACCTTAAACGTCTAGCATCTAACGAGGAAACCTTACTAATCGGTTAAAATTTAAAAGTCATTAAACCTTAAAATGTTCACATATTATATAAATATACTTATATTACTGGAACGTCGAAAAAAGAAGAAGATAGGTTACCGACAAAATGTTTTATCAACGGGTCATAAAGTGAAGAGGCGTATGACTGATTATGAATAGTAGTGGGGCTACTCTGGGTCGTAGATTCAAGCATTATCGATAGTAGTGGACGTGTGTGTTTTTGTTGTGTGTATGAATATGCATTTATTGTACGTGATATTTACGTCCATTTGTCTTCCAGAAAAACAAGAAGTTACATTGACAATATTTGGGGTGAACATAAGTTTAAAAAAAAAAGATATTTTACTTCTTTTTATGTTTGTTTCTTGGGGGGGGGGGGGGGGGGGGGTCGGGGGGGGTAGGGGTAATTTTATTTGTTATTTTTTGTTTAGCTGTCAGGGCGGGACGTATCCCACTGGTCAAACGTTCGCTTGATGCGCTGTCGGTCTGGGATCGATCCCCGTCGGTGGGGCCCATTGGGCTATTTCTCGTTCCAGCCAGTGCACCACGACTGGTATATCGAAGACCGTGGTATGTACTATCCTCTCTGTGGGATGGTGCATATAAAGAGATCTTTGCTGCTAATCGAAAACAACGTCTGGCCTATGTATAAGTGGCAACAGTGGGTGTTCTCTTTAATATTCTATGGTGGTTTTTCTTTACTTACATATGTCTGACATATAGACAACTGAGATATGCTTCCAGCGGTGTCGTTCAAACAAACAAAAACGAAGGTTAATTCTCCACAGGTCTTATAGTATCTCGTGTGGCGCGTTAAGATATTCGAATTTAAAACAGTTTTTTTTGGTAGTAGTTACCTTCAGGAAACCATTTTGTATCGTCATTCAAAATTCTGAAACACCGGGCAAATTAATTCCTGAAAACCTACAATCATACACCAAGGAAGTGAAAATATGCAGAAAACACTAAACAAAAAATAACAGGACAATCTTACTGGATGAGGCATAAAATCAACGCAATGAGTATTTAAATGAATATTTTCTTATAGAATTGCAAATCAATTTCTATTGAGTATCGGACAAATGGGTATGTTGGTCGCAACTGTAAGGAAAGAGTGATTTTGTTCAAATCAGAAACAAAGTGGAATAAAATGAGTTTCAGTAAAAGCAAACTTGGTGTTTATGGCAACAACACAGTATTGCATATGAAAATCGTTTTGCATGGCACGCCTGTTCTCGTTCCTATAAAAGGAACCACTTTTTTGTGTTTCTGTCTTTTTCATATTGCAGGTAAATAAGTAAAAAAAAGCGTTTATTGCCCAAAAAACAAAGCGGTTTTTGTTTTAAAACCATTACTTTTAAAAAATTTTAATTTTAACAATTCTTCTTTCAGTTAAAGGTTACCAAATGTCATTTGTTTCAATTTTAAATTAGATGAAATAAAATTTTTATAAGAAAATACACGTTATTTAGCCTTCGTATGTTGCCATCTTACTTCGCTCCACTTACCAAATCCAACCAATGAGGGGTGGATTTAGCCGCCGGTTGAGTGCTGCTTGAGGTGTCACAGGATGAACCACCTCTAGGTCCTTCAACTGGATTTTTTTTCTCTTCCC
>NC_054705.1:21644363-21684363 GCF_016097555.1 Gigantopelta aegis
ATGGCCACTTGGTTTACCGCGAAGCGCATAAACCAGTCTAGCGGTGCGGTATACTTTAACATGCTCATATACCACGAAGGTTTCGAGCATGTCCGCCCCAGGGTTCGGTCTCTGGGAGGCCAGGGGCCCAATCCGGGGCAGAACCAGTCTAGCGGGCGTTTTGTTTCTGCTCGGTCTGGCTGAACGCAGCCCTGGTGTACAAATAGAACACTCGTAGCAAAATCTGCACGATCACTGTCAGTAACGAGTGTTGTAGAAATTACCACAGCAAGGTGTGGAGGAGTGATTTGTAATTTTACTTGACGTACTGAATGGGGCCCCGTTTTAGGAAGCAATCTTAGCGCTAAGATCACCTTAAATGCATTGCTACCGTATGCACTTAAGGTGATCTTAGCGCTAAGATCGCTTCGTAAAACAGGCCCTGAACATATAAAAAAAAAAAAAAAAAAAAAAAAAATGTTTTATTTAACGACGCACTCAACACATCTTAGTTACGGTTATATGGCGTCAGACATATGGTTAAGGACCACAAAAATTTTGAAAGGAAACCCGCTGTCGTCACTTCATGGGCTACTCTTTCCGATTAGCAGCAAGGGATCTTTTATTTACGCTTCCCACAGGCAGGATAGCACAAACCATGGCCTTTGTTGAACCAGTTATGGATCACTGGTCGGTGCAAGTGGTTTACACCTACCCATTGAGCCTTGCGGAGCACTCACTCAGGGTTTGGAGTCGGTATCTGAATTAAAAATCCCATGCCTCGACTGGGATCCGAACCAGTACCTACCAGCCTGTAGACCGATGGCCTGCCACGACGCCACCGAGGCCGGTAACTCGTTGTGAGATAAATGGTATCTAACGGCCACTCATGTATTATTCTCTATCTATCTTACAACTCGTTGTGAGATAAATGGTATCTAACGGCCAGTCATGTATTATTATCTATCTATCTTACAACTCGTTGTGAGATAAATGGTATCTAACGGTCACTCATGTATTAATCTCTATCTATCTTTACAACTCGTTTTAAGATAACTGGTATCTAACGTCCACTCGTGTATTATTATCTATCTATCTTACAACTCGTTGTGAGATAAATGGTATCTAACGGCCACTCATGTATTAATCTCTATCTATCTTTACAACTCGTTTTAAGATAACTGGTATCTAACGTCCACTCGTGTATTATTATCTATCTATCTTACAACTGGTCTTAAGATAAATGGTATCTAACGGCCACTAATGTATTATTCTCTATCTATCTAAAAATCTGTTCTAAGATAAATGGTATCTAACGGACACCCATGTATTATTCTCTATCTATCTTATATCTCGTTGTGAGATAAATGGTATCTAACGGGCAGTCATGTATTATTCTCTGTCTATCTTTACCACTCGTTTTAAGATAAATGGTATCTAACGGGCACTCGTGTATTATTCTCTGTCTATCTTACAACTCGTTGTGAGATAAATAGTATCTAACGGACAGTCATGTATTATTCTCTATCTATCTTTCAACTGGTTTTAAGACAAATGGTATCTAACGGACACTCATGTATTATTCTCTATCTATCTTATAACTCGTTGTGAGATAAATGGTATCTAACGGCCACTCATGTATTATTCTCTATCTATCTTACAACTAGTCTTAAGATAAATGGTATCTAACGGCCACTCATGTATTATTCTCTATGTATCCTATAACTCCTTGTAAGATAAATGGTATCTAAAATATCTCTCCTAACTGTATATCTATTAGATCTCTCTGTAACGGGCAGTTATACCCGCGTGGCTCGTCTAGGTATAATCAGAGATAAGATCTTATATAAAATATGTATTATTATAGCACGTTTAGTTCACTAGAAAACACAACAAAAACACAATACACTTTGGAATCTGTATTAACCTACGCTGACAAATGTACTGCCGCAGTAGTTAATTAACAACAACAAATAATAACAACCCAGAACTGATCACTTAATTAGTTAATCTCTAGGTGTCTAGTTTACACAATATTCTAATCACTTCACCGTGACACAACACCCACACTTGTGATAATTGAGAAACGCTTCCAGGGGAACTTAATTAATAAAGGAATTACAACTCTATTCCTAACTGGTTAATTTTTAATTAACCCTTAACTACTCATTCAGTAACCTTGTAATACAGAATTAATACTGGTACCTATCACAATAAAGACAATAACCTACAGTTTACCTAGGTCCTCTAGGATGACTGGTTAAGCTTTATATATATTAGAACAGTGAGCCTACAGTTTACTGCGTCAGATTACCGGCAGCACCGTCTAAATAATATTGGTATAATACAGTATTAAAATATTTAAAGTCACATCAATCACATCAAGGTTATACAAAAGAGCAGAAATAATATTTACCAAGTCCAAACGGACGCGTTCCCTGGAAGCCTTCTAATATGTTTCTTCCTGATATCTCTAAAATCCTAGCTATTTATTATAAAATCCCAGACTGGTACGCGGAACCGAATCTTATGATGTGTATATTTCCACAGCGACCAAGCGGTATTTTTTCTTACAAGCCTAGACTGGTCGTCGCCAGTTCGCTAGAATCACGGTCGTAAAAACCGCACTCGCGGAGGTATTACGTAACTACTGGCCACATGGCCTCCGCAGCTGGTCTGGGTGTGTATTGAAAACAGCACAACCACCGTCGCGCAGAGGTATTACGTAACGAAGTGCCCACCTGGGCTTAAGTGCATATTGGAAACATTTCTTTCTTTCTATCTATCTTATAACTCGTTGCATGGAAGAACGAAAAAAATGTTTTATTTAACGACGCACTCAACACATTTTACTTACGGTTACATGGCGGTAGACATATGGTCAAGGACCACACATATTTTGAGATGAAACCCGCTGTCGCCACTACATGGGCTACTCTTCCGATTAGCAGCAAGGGATCTTTTATTTGCACTTCCCACAGACAGGATAGCACAAACCATGGCCTTTGTTGAACCAGTTATGGATCACTGGTCGGTGCAAATGGTTTACACCTACCCATTGAGCCTTGCGGAGCACTCACTCAGGGTTTGGAGTCGGTATCTGGATTAAAAAGCCCATGCCTTGACTGGGATCTGAACCCAGTACCTACCGGCCTGTAGACCGATGGCCTACCACGACGCCACCGAAGCCGGTCCGTTGCATGGAAGAGTGTACAAGAGTCTTCGTTATCTACATGCCGAAGTGTGCAAACTAAGCACCAGAACAGATACAGTTTTCTTTGTGGGGTGGGCTGGGGTGGGGAGGGGTGAGGGATATCCGTATATAATATCACTGAGCACAACCCAAGGGCAGTTGGTAAGGGTCTCATCCCAGCCCTCAAATTTTGATTTTGATATTTTCGCATGAACAATTTGCAATGTACGGGTGATGGGGTTTGGGATGGGAATGGTATATAATGACTTTGAGCGCATCTTTCGTTGAGAAGGTAGGGTCTGATCCATTTTTCTCTGATTTGAATTTTTGGGTCTGCTCAAAAGTCTGAACAAAAATAACACACACACACACACACACACACACACACACACGCCCAAAAAACAAACAAACAACAACACAAAAACACAACAAAAAAACCAACAAAACCAAAACAAAAACAAAAACCCCCCACAAAACCCCCCAAAAACAACACAACCAAACGAAAACAAAACAAAAAATGCAAAAAGAACAAAAAATTGAACATCAAGTATTTGAGTATATTTTAGTACTGATAGATATACCCACGGTTGAGCTTTATGCTGTATCTGATTTAATACTATAATGTTTTATATGTGTTGATTCGTAATTATTTAAAAACTTCAGTTGAGATTATGCGTTGTTGCGTTATCTTTATCTCTGTTCGGTTTTTCTTTGTTTTGTTTATTTCATCGACTTTAATATTCATTTTTTAAAGATCAGTGAGTTAATAAACAAGATTGTATGTACATTTTGTGAAATATATCACATCTTGGCAGCAGAGGCGTTCTGATCCTGGTTGGAATGGGGGGAAAAAGGAAACAAAGAAAGGACTGTTATATTTAAAGACGCACTCAACACATTTTATTTCCGGTTATATGGAAGGAAGGAAATGTTTTATTTAACGACATACTCAACACATTTTACTTCCGGTTATATGGAAGGAAGGAAACGTTTTTTAACGACACACTTTGTTCCCAGTTATATGAAGTCAGGCATATGGTTAAGGATCACACATATATTGAGAGAGGAAGCCCGTTGTGGCCACTTCATGGCCTACTCTTTTCGATTAGCAGCAAGGGTTCTTTTATATGCACCATCGCACAGACAGGGTAGTACATACCACGGTCTTTGATATACCAGTCGTGGTGCACTGGCTGGAACGAGAAATAGTGCAACGGGGTACTGGTTGGGGTTTCTGGAACGGGTCCAGTGTGCTACGTTGTATTACGTGTTGCGTTAAGCTGTATCCTAACCGGACTAGGATTTGTTGTTAAAGTTTGCTTTGTTTAACGACACCACTAGATCACACTGATTAATTAATCATCGGCTAAACATGTAATTCTGACTCGTAGTCATCAGAGGAAGCCCGCTACATTTTTCCTAATGCAGCAAGGGATCTTTTATATGCACTTTCCCACTGACAGGAAAGCACATACATGTGTCACGGCCTTTGACCAGCTGTAGTGTACTGGCTGGAACGAGAAAAAATCCAATCAGCTGATTGGATCCACCGGGTGGTTCTATCCTGTGACACAAGCACCTCAAGCGATCACTCAACTGAGCGAAATTCCTCCACCCCCCCCCCCCCCCCCCCCCCGCCCAGACCTTCAGCATCACCATATATGCATAACAGCGATATTTATTCACGCATGCGACAACAAACAGCTGTTGCCCCGAAGTCGATAACTGAGTACGACGGCGATATACAGCATACATATTCCGAACTTGCTCTGCAGTTGTTTACTGATATTTATTTAGTCGCGTTTCCTGCACATAATGTGGTAATTAATTAAACATGGACTTCTGGATTTGATGGAACCATGGTAGTCACAATATAAGTAAGTAAATTAATGCATACCATTAATTAGTGTTAACGTTTTTTTTTTTTAGCAGCGACGAGGTAGATATAGGATCGATCCCTGTCATAGGAGAAACGGCCTCCCATCTGTGTTTGTATCGGGCTGGTTTTTGCACGAATTAAACAAAAGTGCCCCAATCTAGTTAACAACATTTATGAATATATGTATTAGCGTTGCTGCCAAACAGATATACACTTAAAGTTAAAGTTTGTTTTGTTTAACGACACCACTTGAGCACATTGATTTATTAATCATCGGCTATTGGATGTCAAACATTTGGTAATTTTGACGTATAGTTTTTGAGAGAAAACCCTATTGCTGGAGCAGAACCTCAAATTCGGTCAAAAATTATGCAGATATTCGAGCAAAATGTGATAACCTGAGAGCTTTTTACCATGCATTTCCATCCCTTGCTGCTAATCGGAAAGAGTAGCCCATGAAGTGGCGACAGCGGGTTTCCTCTCAAAATCTGTGTGGTCCTTAACCTGACGCCATATAACCGTAAATAAAATGTGTTGAGTGCGTCGTTAAATAAAACATTTCTTTCTTCTTTTTTTCCCATCATTCTACCCACAAAATGTTGTTGTACTCCATGTAAAAATTGCGCCGTTATTCGTTTGCAGCACTATATAGCTGTTTGGTTGTAATGCTGATATGAATAAATGTTGTTATTCATATTCGGGCATTTTCGTTTAATTCCGGCAAAAGCCAGCCCCCCCCCCCCCCTCCCCCCCTCCCCCCGCCTATGATAAGTGACGATGAACAATACAACATTCCTTTCTTATGAAAACTAGTGTAAAATACGTTCTGTCCCCAAAAGCCGGCCTCGGTGGCTCAGTGGTTAAGCCATCGGACTACAGGCTGATAGGTACCGGGTTCGCAGCCCGGTACCGACTCGAACTCCGAGCGAGTTCTTAAGGGCTCAATGGGAAGGTGTAAGGCCACTACACCCTCTTCTTTCTCACTAACCACTGACCAACTAACAACTAACCCACTGTCCTGGACAGACAGGACAGATAGCTGAGGTGTGTACCCAGGACAGCGTGCTCACCTATGTCAATACAGTGGGCCCATCGGGCTATATGTATATAGGACAGCGTGCTCACCTATGACCTGTATAAATATAGACATAACATACATGGACACACAAACACACAATATATATATATATATATATATATATATATATATATATATATATATATATATATATATATATATATATATATATATATTGACAATACATATCGTGAATGCAGAAGAGGCGGGATTTAGCTCAGTTTGTTGAGTTCTCACTTGAGGTGCTTGCGTACCAGGATCGAACCATCTCGGTGGATCCATTCCTCTGACTGGGGTTTTTCTCGTTCCAACCAGTGCTCCACAACTTGGTATGCGCTTTTGTAGCTGTGGAAAACTGCATATAAAAGATCCATTGCTGCATTAAGAAAACATGTAGAGCGTTTCCTCTGATGACTACGTGTTAAACCGATTATTGATTAACCAATGTGTTCTAGTGGTGTCGTTAAACAAACCAAACTTTAACTTTGATTGCAGGATAAAAAGGGTTTTGTCTCAAGAATATTACTAGATCTTTTATATGCACCATCCCACAGACAGGGTAGTACATACCACGACCTTTGATATACCAGTCGTGGTGCACTGGCTGGAACGAGAAATAGCCCAATGGGCCCACCGACGGGGATCGATCCCAGACCGACAGTGCATTGAGAGGGCGCTTTACCACTGCGCTATGTTTTTTCTGGGACAGGTAATTACTCCTGCCCCATCCACAATTTACGAGCGTAATTGTACTTTCTTACTACACTTATCTGATTGAAGATGGTAAAGTGAGTAAGTATCTGATTTTAGTCTGGCTTTGCTAACTCTAAAAAAAAATACGATAAGCTGACACAAGATATATCGTGACATAAAAGTTCTTCTCAAACCATACTCTCCCATTACCACCGCCTTGTTATCTGACGTAAGTGTCACGGGCTTTTTCCCTTGCAGCTAAAATTTACATTTGACACCGGTTTACAAAAAAAAGCCACGTTTCCGAAAGGTCACGCTCCGCGGTTTACACTTTCCCTACTGTCGCCAATAAAACTTGCCTAAAGTGGCGATGTGGCTAAGGGCAATTGACGAGTGATTGGAAGACAAAGGAATAGGTAAATACATTTAGAATTGTTTTTGTTTTCTTCACAACTTTAATGTTTACGAAACTGTTTAAGTTGGGAGAAAAATGGTGAATGTTTCTCACTAAGTAGACTAGAGTCGTTTTGTTTACGAGTCGACCACTAACAGCTGTTAGTAACATGGTGTGTCACACGCCGTGTACGGAATGTGCCTGGTTGGTGTATGTTGTCTACTAATTGACCCAGGGCTGACATACAGAGGTCATAGGTGAGCATCGATATAAACAAATAAACAGTAATAATAATAATAATAATAATAATAATATACTCATTACATAACATAAGCAGAGTTGAACATACTGTGTAGCAATAAAAAGTCAAGTATATAGTGTGTTTACGTGTGCCTGTGTGTGTATGTTTGTGTATGTGTTTGTGTGTGGCGTGAATTTAAAATTCGTTTTGTCAAACGACACTACTAGAGCTCATTAATGTATCGGCTTACCACTGGCTAGTACCTAAAGAGGGCGGGACGTAGCCCAGTGGTAAAGCGCTCGCTCGATGCGCGATCGGTCTGGGATCGATTCCCGTCGGTGGGCCCATTGGTCTATTTCTCGTTCTAGCCAGTGCACCACGACTGGTATATCAAAGACCGTGATATGTACTACCCTGTCTGTGGGGTGGTACATATAAACGATCCCTTGCTGCTAATCGAAAAGAGTAGCCCATGAAGTGGCGATAACGGGTTTCCTCTCGCAATATCTGTGTGGTCCTTAACCATATGGCTGACACCATATAACCGTAAATAAAATGTGCTGTATGCGCAATCTAATTAAAATTAGCTCCACTATTACATGCAATAGTGGAGCTAATTTTAATTAGATTGTTGTGTGCGTTGTTAAATCAAACTTTTTTTTTCTCTTTTTTTTTTACATCCCGCCCTCATTAAAACGTCAAGTCTGCAGGATAAAGATAATAACCAGTCAATGACGTGAACAGGATAAAGATAATAACCAGTCAATGACGTGAACAGGATAAAGATAATAACCAGTCAATGACGTGAACAGGATAAAGATAATAACCAGTCAGTGACGTGAACAGGATAAAGATAATAACCAGTCAATGACGTGAACAGGATAAAGATAATAACCAGTCAATGACGTGAACAGGATAAAGATAATAACCAGTCAATGACGTGAACAGGATAAAGATAATAACCAGTCAATGACGTGAACAGGATAAAAATAATAACCAGTCAATGACGTGAACAGGATAAAGATAATAACCAGTCAATGACGTGAACAGGATAAAGCAGATATCCGACGTTATCAACTAGTTATTCTCTATGTACTGTTAAAGAGTTTGGACGTAGCCCAGTGGTAAATCGCTCGCTTGATACGCGGTCGGTTTAGGATCGATCCTCGTCTGTGGGTCCCATTGGACTATTTATCGCTCTAGCTAGCGCACCACGACTGGTACATCAAATACCGTGGTATGTGATATCCTGTCTGTGGGATGGTGCATATAAAAGATCTTTTGCTACTAATGAAAAAAAATGTATCGGGGTTCTTCTCAGAGTACACGTCAAAAATTACCAAATGTTTCACATCGAACAGCCAATGGGCAAGGAAACGTTTCCTACAGCCCTGTTGTAGCATTACGGGATGTTTTCGACTAACGTAAAATGTTTAAAAGACTATTCTAAATTTACTACCATTGTAACATATATACATACGACTAACATATTCTTTTTTGATGACTGAAATTACATATTAAAGGTATGTCTCCTCCACCCCACCCCCTACTTCGCATATTGTTCCTATAACCCAGTTCTATCATTACATACTAATAGAACCTTTTAAAAGGTCTATCCTGAATTTACTACCATTGTAGTTACATTGTACTAACATGTATACGACTAACATATAATTTTTGGTGACTGTTAAAGATATGCCCAGCGGAAAAGCACTTGCTTGATGCGCGGTCGGTTTGGGATCGATCCCCGTCAGTGGGCCCATTAGGCTATTTCTCGCTCCAGCTAGTGCACCATGACTAGTAGATCAAAGGTCTGGGATCGATCCCCATCGGTGGGCCCATTTGGGTTATTTCTCGTTCCAGCCAGTGCACCACGACTGGTATATCAAAAGCCATGGTATGTGCTATCCTGTCTTATGAGATGGTGCATATAAAAAAATCCCTTGCTGCTAATCGGAAAGAGTAGCCCATGAAGTGGCGACAGCGGGTTTCCTCTCTCAATGTCTGTGTGGTCCTTAACCATATGTTTGACGCCATATAACCGTAAATAAAATGTGTTGAGTGTCGTTAAATAAAACATTTCCTTCCTTGTTAAAGATATTTTCCTGTTTAGAATATTGGTGTCTGTATAAACCAGGCAATTGTTGCGTCTTAATTTTTTTACCTTGCAATAATTTCGTACGTACTAAAGACAAAACATATATATATATAAATAAGTAAATTAACAGTGACAGCTTCAAACATTAGCATACGGCCGCAAGTTCATTGGGTATGCAGACACTTGTATTCTAAATACGAAAATGGGTCGAATTTACGAAGCCTGTTTAAGCATTGCAAATCTATGCATATAGTTATGTATGTATTTTTAGGTACACAAATGTATTCATAATTACACAAGACCGGCTTCGGTGGCGTCGTGGTAGGCCATCGGTCTACAGGCTGGTAGGTACTGGGTTCGGATCCCAGTCGAGGCATGGTGTTTTTAATCCAGATACCCACTCCAAACCCTGAGTGAGTGCTCCGCAAGGCTCAATGGGTAGGTGTAAACCACTTGCACCGACCAGTGTTCCATAACTGGTTCAACAAAGGCCATGGTTTGTGCTATCCTGCATGTGGGAAGCGCAAATAAAAGATCCCTTGTTGCCTATCGGAAGAGTAGCCCATGTAGTGGCGACAGCGGGTTTCCTCTCAAAATCGGTGTGGTCCTGAACCATATGTCTGACGCCATATAACCGTAAATAAAATGTGTTGAGTGCGTCGTTAAATAAAACACTTCTTTCTTTTATAATTACACAAATGTATGTGTATATATACTCTTCAAAAGAAACGCAAAACCACATTGTCGTAACATTTGGAGAATTGATTTAATTATTGAATGGTGAGTCCGATAATTACCAAATGTTGCAGGATTGTTCACAATTCACTCTAGTCCATTGTGAGTAAGTGATAGGACACACCACCAAGGTCAAGGTCATCTGGAGTCAATACCGGGTGTGGCCTCCGCGTGTGTTGACAACTGCCTGGCACCGCCTGGCACCGCCTGGCACCGCCTGTCCATTGAAGCAACCAGAGTACGGATGACGTCCCGGGGGATGGTGGCCCACTCGGCCTGCAAGGCTGCTGCCAGCTCGGGCAGGGTCTGGGGCTGTGGTTGTCGCTGTCGGAGGCGTCGGTCCAACTCGTCCCATAGATCTCAATTGGGTTCAAATCCGGTGATATCGATGGCCAAGGAAGGACATTAATGTTGTTGTTCTGTAGGAAAGCCGTTGTGAGACGTGCTGTGTGAGGCCTGGCGTTGTCATGTTGGAACACTGCGTTGGCGTTGGCCATAACTGGAACGATGTGTGGCCGGAGGATCTGGTCAATGTAGCCCTGTGCATTCAGGTTGCCCTGCACGTGGACCAGGTCAGTTCTGCCAGTGTGTGAGACACCATGACACTACCCCCGCCGAATCTGTCCACTTCCTGCACGCAGTTTGCCGCATAACGTTCACCATATACACGCGACATCTTCCATCATGACGTCGGAGCAGAAATCGGGACTCGTCACTGAACCACACCTGTCTCCATCGCAGTTGAGGCCATTGTCGATGAATCTGGCACCACTGCATTCGGAGTCGACGGTGTTGTGGTGTTAAGTTGACACCTCGAACTGGACGTCTGGCACGAATTCCTACCTCACGTAGGCGGTTCCGTACGGTCTGGTCGGATATCCTGCGCAAACCTGGTATTGCTGCGGCCGTGGAGGTGGCAGTAGTCAATCGTTCCCGAAGGTGGCGTACCCGGATGTAGCGGTCCTGCCCGGGGGTAGTGACCCGTGGTCGACCGGATCTTCACGTGTTGATCCATGTTGCTGGTAACGGTCCCACAGTCTGGAGATTCTAACATACGAAAATGGGTCGAATTTACGAAGCCTGTTTAAGCATTGCAAAGCTATGCATATAGTTACACAAATGTATGTATTTTTTTTGGTACACAGATGTATTTATACCTTATATTCACAAATAAAATCGTATGTGTTTCTTTTTTTGAATATATATATATAGTTACACAAATGTATGTATATAGATGACTAGATTTAAAATACTCGCGCGTGGGTGGGTGGGGGTGTTGTCCGTGGATCGAACGCCAAAGTTTGTTTTTTTTGCAATATATTTTCCAGTGGAGCATGACTCGCCCCCCCCCCCAGCCCCCCCCCCCCCCCCCCCCCCGCTAAATTCCTGCACATGCGCTTGAAATAACATCACAACGCAGAATCCCCACGCATAATCTTTCAACAATTAACTCAAGAATAATAATTTTTAAAAGTCTAGTACTGGACGATGTTAGGGGTTTTCTCAGAATATTTTATGGCTAAATACATCATTATCATCCTCTTTGTTTCCTTTTCAGCTGTTTGCTTGGAATTATAGAAAATATTTAGTGCGCTGAATTTTTATACATATAAAACAGTGACATCACTTGTTAATGCGTGTGACACACTCTCAAGATTACCCCAACAAAATTCATTTATTGCTCTAGTAAATGGAAAAATCTGGTTGTAATTTTTATAGGCATGTAGCTGAAGGTATAAACTTTGTTTGAAAGCAAAAATCAATAACTCATTTTACTTCCTGGTATACATTTTCCCCATTGCACGAATTTACTAGGAAGTAAATCCAGTTTAGATTGATATTTATTACCCATATGATATGGGTAGATAGAAGTGTGGAAAGAAAAGTGATCCTTCCCTAGGGAAAGAAAGAAAGAAAAAAAAACCCATCCCCAAAACATTTCTGCCTCAAAATACGTTTTGATGTCATAAACAGTGCTTCACTATAGGCGGTTAATTGTGTGTAAGAATAGTTTCCATGGTGGAAGTCATGTCAACAACTAACTTACAGGGACGGTTTTTTTTTTTTTTGGGTGGGGGGAGGTCAGGAAGTTCGGACCCCCCACCCCCCCCACCCCCCCCCTTCCCCCGCTGAAGCAAATGGTCCGCTTTCAGAACTAAAACATACAGGTTTATTACATATCGAGTTTCTGGTGGTGTAAAAACAAAATAGAAAAAGGGTCCACTTGGTTCATATTCGACATCCCCCCCCCCGTTTCTGGCATCCCTTCTCCCCCAGCTTACGTCTGGTCACACCAAGGTTCGAAATGTGATTGGTAATTCTTATAACTTTTAAACTTTTCTAATATAACTTTTCTGTGGGCTGGGGCTAACCCTCCTACCCTTCCTCCTAACCTCTGGGGTATTAATTAATTTCATATTTTAAATTTTATTTTATTTTAGACCACCCCATCTAAAATTGCGTCAAACTATTTATTAATTAGATATAGATTTAAGTGTATATATGTTTAAGGACGCAGTCAAAATGTATTAACCTTCTCTCACCATTATTTTATAATTTTTTGGTCGTAATTTTCGAAACTTTTAAATCGTCCCAAAGCAGACAGTTTATATATAGCCACTGCACATGTTTCATAGTATCGAGTTATTAATTACGCAAAAATGATGTATGGTATCGATTAATATGTAGGTTGATTTGTTTATTTTATTTTATTTCATTGTTATTGTTATTTATGTAATGAGAGCAAACATGATGATGAATCTTTACTTAAATATCTTTTAAAATCTCTCGTTATAACATTTCCTCCAGTTACACAGTAAATCAGATGCCATCTGTTAGCCCAGGGAACACTACTATTAAGATAGTATCTGAATTCATGTCAATAGTCTTAAATGCAGCGAATGTTCCTCTTATTAAACCTATGGGCTTCATTTCACGTGAATCCTAGTAATCTTGGGATGAAATAACTGTTGCTGAACCTATGAATCATGTCCAAGATTTTAAACATTTTGGTTTATTCCTAAAAACGTGAGACAAGTATGTTCAGTTAAGACGAAATGTATTACTTAGGAAATATTTATGGATAATCTCTTGATAAACACATTTTCTAAACCATTGATGAATATTCTTGTTAGTTAACTTAAATGGACAATGAACAATTCGTATACACATTATATTGTTATACATCATAAAAAGTGGCAGACAGCCACTCAATGGGAA
The DNA here is from genome assembly GCF_016097555.1 of Gigantopelta aegis. NCBI lineage: Eukaryota > Metazoa > Mollusca > Gastropoda > Neomphalida > Peltospiridae > Gigantopelta > Gigantopelta aegis. The sequence goes on from NC_054705.1 coordinate 21,657,873, forward strand.
ACCTACCATGTAACTTTTAAGGTCTAATATACAAGGTTTATTAAAACGTTGACACACCTAATCTATTGGTGACTCGGGGCCAGTTTCACAAAGGCATTTACTGTAATAATCTGTTAAGCAATCGCTGGTGCAAATGTTTTCTTTGGTAATTTTTTTGTAAATTCATCATTGTGCCACATTTTTGAATGTAGCAAACAATACTAACACAGCGTATTTTTTAATGTTAATTTAATTTGAATGAATGAACAGAAGTCTCAAGTTGATTAACAAGTTAACAATATGGTGATACAGATACTATACAAGTCAGAGCTCGTGGGTGAATGACACACCGGTCTCCCGATAGTTTTGTGACATGAGCAATGTCAACTCTGTCTCTCGGATCTTCCAGTAGAGTTTGTGCTTTGTGAGAGAACTTCAAGGCGTGTGAACAGTACCTGTTCTCCCCGAGTCTGTCTTTCATGGGTAAATTATCCTTATTTATAAGACACATACTTAACACGTATCTGTGTAATATGCAGTTGTCATGGTGTACTCGTTCAGACGCCTGCAATACCCGTGGCAACAATTAAATTACATTGTATTATACTGCTCGTTACATATTTAATTAGTGCTTGACACTAATTGGTTTGATTGGCAAGTCACTAAGCAGACGTCATATTACCATAACTAATTCTAATTAATGCACATGTAAAAATGAAGATATAATCCGTTTTGTTATAAAGTTGAAGTTTAGCACTGTGACAATACTAATGAACATTACAAATTTCTAGAAAATACAGTTTTAAAATTTGGCCCTTACATGTTGCAGCCTGGTCAATAATGTGTGTGGGGTGGAGGTGGAGAGGAGGGTTTGTTGAACTGCCCCTGATTTAAGCGATTTAAAAACAAAATATTGTCCGGAGAACTGTTCTATAAACATCGTTTAGCACAATCTACGCCCCCGCCCCTGTACAATGTCCTGCATACGCACCTGCATGTGTACCTGCCGGTCACTTTCATTTTTTATTTTTATTTTTCTACCAACAGCAGATTAACAGTCAGTTAAACTAAACAACCTTTATGTTGTTGGCCCCTGACTGATTGGGCAAGACATGGGTTTTTTAATATTTTTTAATGAGGAATTCCTGGTCCAGCAAAGGACACCTGGCCATGTGCGTCCTTTAATTGTTGAAAATGAGTACAAGTACACATGGCAAGTACGCTAACTGATTCAGGACCTCGTTCCATGAAGCGATCTTAGCGTTAAGATTACCTTAAGTACAGAATACATAACGTTACATTTAAAACCTCAAGGTAACGCGTTGGAAACAGTGAAATATAGCAAAATAAGGCACTGGCGGCTCTTTTTTAACGTCAGATTTTTTGCTTTCCCATGCTCCATTTCTGTCCAACTTTTAATATGTTATTCAGTATTTCTGAAAGTACAAAAAATGGCAATAAAATGTTTTGTTGCAATTTTTTTTATGTATGGGTATTTTGGCGCTATATTGACCCGCCTAGGTTGCGTTCAAGGACCGGAATTTAGCCCATTGGTAACACGCTTACCCGATGCGTGGTCGGCCTAGGATCGATCCCCGTCGGTGGGCCCGTTTGCACTATTTCTCGTTCTAGCAAGACTTAGTGCACCACGACTGGTTATGTCAAACACTGTGGTATTTGCTGTCCTGTCTATTGGAACGTTTCCTCTCTAAGACTATATATCTCAAAATGGCCAAATGTTTGACATCCAACAGCCGGTAATTAATAAATTAATGTGCTCTAATGGTGTCGTTAAACAACACCATCACCAAAACACCTTTCACTTTCTTCATGTTGGGCCTTTGTATAAAGCGCGTAAACAAGGTACGGGTTCAAGATGTCCTTTTACAGACACTCCGGGTCCCCTACAAAAAAAAATAAAAAAACAAACAACAACAACAACCCCCCCCCCCCCCCCACAACAAACAAACACCGAAACGAATCCAAACCAAAGCAAAGCAAATATCCATTGCTTCAGTTACTATATTGTTCGCTATATGTTTAACAAACAAATAATAAAACATAATAAAAAAACATCTATCCAGCATTTTCATGTATTGATTTATCATTTACTTATTTGTAGAAATACATAGATGATTTGCCAATATACAGTGGTATTTGTCGTGTTCAGGAACGAAGGCGCTCGAAGGTGCTCGCAGTCGTCCAATGTGCATTTTATAATTACACTTAGCTTGGGGAAGTTTAGATGGAGAGTGGTTGCCCTTCGGGCTTTCACCTACACGTGATCGCAGTGTAGATAGCCAGCCCTAATTGACCGAGGCTATATACACGGCCACCGTAAATATATCCACTTCTGTGTTAAGTCATGTGATTACAAAGATGGCAGCGCCCATGTAGGATTTGATTACGGAATCCATTTCTGTGCTTAGTGTTTATCGCGATGTGTGTACCGTAGTCTATTAATGCTTGAGCGCAAAAACGTCCTTGCGTTATGTGGCAAATCATAGGATAAGTGCAAAGATGTCAATCGGCAGTGCTGATCAAAAGAGAAGAAGTGACCAGAAGGATAAAAAAAAAACCTGTTAAAAATGCCTTGTGTATTACTAGCATATTATAGATTTCGAATCTGTTCAGAGCGCCACCGAATTGTTGTTCTCCTGAACACGCCACTGTATTCAAATTAGCTTTCTACGAGATATGGAGTTCCATTATGTGAGGAACAATAGCAGTATCTGATTTCCTGGAGATTACAGTAATGATATTATCACGAAACCCCTTCCCATCGATAATGAGATAAATCTCGCATTCTATACAGAAAACACCTGTTACAATAAACAAATATTATGTTCAAAATAAGCAGAGGATATTCAAATATAACACACTATAACAGAGATTGTATTAATGTTTATTGTAATATTAATTAATGGGAAAACACAAGCACTCATGTGAAAAGTGGTTGGCATTAAATAATATAGCCAACATAGTGATGTAGGTCCGGAGCAGACACAGATAGGCAACAGGAGTGGTGCTTATCAATTTGACGTTTTCAATATGTGAATTAGTAACGGGTAAAACTCCCGCGGTTTGTCAAAGACGCACGAATCCGACATGGCATGTTCCTGATTAAACGTCCAATAACATTTTGGGGGATCTTGTTATCTTCCATTTGGAGAGCGGCGTCTAATTCAGCCAAGTTGGTTGGCTAACGTTGATGTTTTCGGAGACGTCGTCCGATGATGTCCCACATGTGCTCATTGAGTGAAAGGTCTGGGCTTAGGGCTGGCCACGGTAGTGTGGTGATGTTCTTTTGCTACAGATACGCAGTGACCAGTAGACTCCGGTTAGCACGGACGTTGTCGACCTGTAAAACAAAATGGTGTCCAGCCTGACTTTCGAAGGGCATAACGATCGGTGAAAGGATGTTGTCACGGTATGTACTTCCCAGTGACCCTCCCATGAACAATATGCAGCTGGGTTCTGTCAGTTATGGTGATGCCAACCCAGACCATAACGGACGTTTCTCCAAATCTGCCATGAGGACGAACGTTGACGTTGGCGTAGCGTTCATTGCGACCTCTCCAGACACGCTGTCGTCGATCATGGAAGTTTAGTGTTAATCTGGACTCGTCTGAAAACATTACCCAAGTCAACGCCTGTTAGCCCAATGTCTACGATGTGTACACCATTGACGTCTGGCAGCAATGTGTCTCGCAGTCAAATGTGGGGTAACGTAGGGATGACATGCATGGATGTTACTTCCATGCAGTCTGTTACGAATAGTTTGAGCAGACAATGTAATGCCAGTTGTAACACGGACTTCTCTTAAGATTTGATTGGCTCATTGACCTCGATTCCTCAACGCGCGAGTACTAATGAAGCTGCCATTAACCGGAGTTGTGGCCCTTAGCCGTCCTGAACGGGGACGATCATCCACATTTCTGGTTTGTCGGTATCGGGCCCACAATCTGCTAATGACTGACTGTGACACAATAAGTCCACGGGCCACAATTCGCTGGGTGGTGCCAACTCGGAGCATGCCTACAGGCCTGAGACGTTCGTAACGTTGGAGACGTCGCATTGTTGAAAAGTTACACAATGTTGTAAAGAATGTTACAGCAAGCTTATGATGTAGTGTTCCAGTAACAAACAAGAAAGAATATTGCCACAGTGCACACAACGTACACAGCCCTACAAACCGATTAATTTCAAATCACACCCTTCGTGCGTGCAACGACACGTCACGTGCTTCGCTATCAAAACAATCGGTGTTTTTTTCAGTCCCTTTTTAATGAGAACATTAACGCACATTGTGCACTTATTTTGAGTTTTATATTTCATTTCATTATGTAATTATTGATACTTGAAATCCCCTACTTATTTTTAACATTATATTATAAGTATTATATTTGTATTCAGTACATTTTATGTTTAATTTCTTGTTAACAACTTTGGTGGGACAGTGCTTACACCATCTGTTGTAAAGGCTGATACTTGCTGGCTTCTTTTCATAACCCATTAATCTGTAACCTGACCGAACGCAAGCGATGCGAGCGATTATTTTACAAATCATTGATTTCAATTGCCGCATCCTAACCGCACGCGTGCGACGCGACATATTTATATGAAATGAAATTAATGAATCTAAAATAATCACTCGCGTCTGGTTAGGATACAGCTTTAACCATAGTGTACTCTCGACATCAGCTTACTGAATGTATAGTTTTCACGTGCTGAGGAATTTAAATAATTTGTGGCTTACAAGCCGTGCTTGGAATGAGGTAAGGTTTTGAAGTAAGAATCGGACAAACAATGTTTCTATTTTAAAAGTTATAATCTTTTCGTTTAGCTGGAGAAAACCTTTTTTTTTTAGCTGTTTTCTAATTGTTTTTACTACCCCCCCCCCCCCCCCAAAATTATCTTAGATTAGGTACAAGCCAGCGCCCCTTTCCACCAAGCGATCGTAGCGTTAAAATCATCTTAAATGCGTACAAGGTAGATATGCTCTTAGCGCTAAAATCGTGTCGTAAAACGGAGCCCTATTCGTGTTAACTTTCTTTCATTCTTTCATTCATTCATTTATTAAAAACATTTCATTCAATCTATCCATTAATTATTATGGGTACTGTATAGCATATGACGTATTTTACTCTCATCTCCGATATGAATACGTCGTAAAATTTGATTTATTTGCATTTCAGGGCGGAACATAGACCAGTGGTAAAGCGCTCGCTTGATACGCGATCGGTTTAAAATCGATTCCCGTCGGTGGGCACATTGGACTATTTCTCGTTCCTGCCAGTGCACCACGATTGGTATATCAAAATCGGTGGTATGTGCTATCCTGTCTGAGATGGTGCATATAAAAGATACCTTGATAGTAATGGAAAACAAAATGTAGCGGGTTTTCTATCTAAGACTATATGTCAAAATTACCAAATCTTTGACATCCAATAGCTGATGCCTAATAAATCAATGTGCTCTAGTGGTGTCGTTAAACAAAACAAACTTTATTTGCGTTTCAGGATAGGAGATGCTGAGAGATGGGAAAACCAGAACGATTGTGGAAGATAATACAAACCCTATGGATATTCTGGGCTTTCTTCATGCCGGTGAGTTCTGTTCAATGACAAACAGGCAAACAACCTGGTAGACAATTTTCAGATTACCGTACAGCTATAACACTTTCATTACCGTTATATAGAAGATAATACACAAGACACCATTTATCTCACAACGAGTTGTTTTAAATGAGTCTAATATAACGAGCGAAAGCGAGCTTGATACGTTCTTAAACAACGAGTTGTGAGATAAATGGTATCTATCGGACACAAATGTATTCTATTTCTTACATATCCTGAGAAAACAAGCTTTAAGCAAAGTTTAATATCTTTATCGACTAAAAGATAGTAACACTTTCATTACCGTTATATAGAAGATAATACATGAGTGGCCGTTAGATACCATTTATCTCATAACGAGTTATTTTAAAATGTATCTAACGAGCGAAAGCGATCAGGATCGAACCACCTCGGTGGATTCATTCAACTGATCGGATTTTTTTTTCAGCACGTGCACCACAACTAGTCAAAGGCCGTGCTATGTGATTTTCTGTCTGTGGTAAAGGACATATAAAAGATCCCTTGCTGCATTAGGCAAACTGTACAGGGTTTCCTCTGATGACTACATGTCAGAATTACCAAGTGTTTGACATCCGATAACCGATTATTAATAAATGAATTTGCTCTAGTTAATTAAAACAATTTTTTTTTTCAAAATTGAGAAATGTTATCTTGGTAAACCATGTTTACAAAAAACAAAAAAACAACAAAAAAACAACAACAACAAAAAACAACAACAACAAAACACAACAACAAAAAACACAACAACAAAAAACACAACCCCCAAAAAACACCAAAAACCCCCACAACAACACAAAAAAAACCCACAAAAAAACCAACAACAACAAAAAAACAAAACAAACAACAAACAAACAACCACACACAAACACGATCCTAGACTGAGTATTTTAAAAGTATGCCTGTATATTGAGTATTTTATCGGGAAATAGTTTATGATTGACATAATTTATGTAGACGGTTATCGATGATCTAGTAGTAGTTTCATAAATTATAATAATGAATACATTTTTGTGGGATTCATTTTTCTTTTTTCTTGTCTGTCTTGTCTGTCTGTCTGTCTTGTCTACCTTGTCTGTCTGTCTGGTCCTGTCCTGACCGACTGATGGTCTGTCTGTCCTGTACTATCTGTATTGTCTTGTCTGCCTGTCGTTTCTCTCATATGTCTGTCTGTCTGTCTGCTTTATATGTCTCTATGCCTTGAATATCTGTATTGTCTTGTCTGTCGTGTCTGTTTGTCTCTGTCTTGTCTGTTCTGTCCTGTCTGTCGTGTATGCTCTCTCTCTCTCTCTCTCTCTCTCTCTCTCTCTCTCTCTCTCTCTCTCTCTCTCTCTCTCTCTCTCTCTCTCTCTCTCTCTCTCTCTCTCTCTCTCTCTCTCTCTCTCTTATCCGACAGGTCCTGTCTGTCTGCCTTGTCTCTGTCTTATCTCTCTGTCTTGTTTAATTGTCTGTTCTGTATTGTCTATCGTGTCTGTCTCTCTGTCGTGTGTATCTTGTATGTCTTGTCCTGTCTGACTTGTTTGTCTGCCTTATCCGTCTGTCTTGTTTGTTTCTCTGTCTTGTCTATCTTGTCTGTCTGTCCTAATTGACTGAGCGAGTGTCAGTCTGTCTTTCTGCCCTGTACTGACCTGTCCTGTCTGTCTGGCTTGCTTGTCCTCTCTTGTCCTGTGTGTCTAGTCTGTCTGTCTGTCTGTCTAACTCTCTGTGTGTCTGACTGCCTGACTGCCTTGTTTGTCCTTGTTGTGTGTCTGTTTCATATGGCGTGTCCTGTCCTGTCATGGCTGACTCTGACTGGCAGACTCTCTGTCTGGCAGACTGACTCTCTAGCTTTGTCATGTGTGTATTAGCCTGTCTGTCTCCAATACTCGAGGGCTGTAAATTGATCGGTCTTCTCTCCAGGGAATCGGCGACGCCGTCCTGGGACCCACTCTCCTAGATCTGGAGCTGCTGGTGTCCGAAGGGACTGGGAACTTCTCCTTCATCATCCTGTCCACTGGACTCGGCACAGTTCTTGGCTCCATCCTGGCTCCTCTGTTCAGCGGCGTGGACGTGCGACTGCGTCTGTGCGTCACGCTGTTACTGGGATCCGTCGTCAACATCGTGATGTCCTTGGTGGCCAGCTTCGCCTACCTCTTGGTGATGTTCACTTTGCAAGGCATCGCCAAAGGCGTTGTCGTCGTGTGTAAGTTAGGAATGTTCCCGAGTTCGTCATATAGGGAGAGAGAGAGAGAGAGAGAGAGAGAGAGAGAGAGAGAGAGAGAGAGAGAGAGAGGGACAGAGACAAACAGAGACAGAGAGAAACAGAGACAGAGACAGAGAGAAACAGAGACAGACAGACAGACAGAGAAGAAAAACAACCCAGACACAACAAAAGCAATTAAGTATTGTATTTTGAATACTAGAACTGAAGCTTCGTGTAGTTAAACTGAGATGGGGTGCATCCCGACGACATGACTGTATTCTGATGACAAATCCGAGCTAGATTGAAGTTTGTAATCAGAACTCTTCATCTGAAGAATTCCAGTTTAATATTATTTGTACTAGGTAAACATAATTGCTGTTATTTGTTTATTGATTTTAGTCCCCCCCCCCCCCCCCCACCCCCACCCCCCACCCCCACCCCCGAGCCAACTATACCTGGAGTGGATCTAAAATTAAACAAACGGTGAAGAGCAGAATACATGCTAGAAAAAAAGAGGAAAGTTTGTTTTATTTAACGACGCCACTAGAGCACATTGATTTTTTATCTTATTATCGGCTATTGGATGTCAAACATATGGTCATTATGACACTGTCTTTTTTAGAGGAAATCCGCTGTCGCCACATAAGCTACTCTTTTACGATAGGCAGCAAGGGATCTTTTATTTGCCCTTCCCACAGGCAGGATAGCACAAACCATGGCCTTTGTTGAACCAGTTATGGATCACTGGTCGGTGCAAGTGGTTTACACCTACCCATTGAACCTTGCGGAACACTCACTCAGGTATCTGGATTAAAATTTCCATGCCTCGACTGGGATCCGAACCCAGTACCTACCAGCCTGTAGTCCAATGGCTTAATCACTGCGCCACCGAAGCCGGTCCACAAGCTAGAATGTTTTCGCAATGTGGCTACTCGATCATTGGTGGCGCTGTGGTTAAGCAGTATTCTTGCAATGTTTTATGTGAGTAAGCAGTTGAAAACCGGTAGCCGTATACCAAATAGTATCTGAGTGGGTTAAAGTCCGAGGTGCACCAACTTTTCATCCCACAGGCTCGTGGGTACAGGGTTCGCAGCCCTGTACCGGCTCCAACCCAGAGCGAGTTCTTAAGGGCTCAATGGGTAGGTGAAAGGCCACTACACCCCCTTCACTCTCACTAACGACTAACCAACTAACAACTAACTCACTCTCCTAGACAGACATCCCAGATAGCTGAGGTATGTGCCCAGGTCAGCGTGCTTTACCTTAATTGGAAATAACACGAATGAAAAATGGGGAAGAACATCCCCGCCATTCCCATATACCCATGAAATCCATGCCCATAAGTGGGGTGTTGAAGTCCGTTACAAATAAATGCAATGTTTTAAATGTTATTTTGTGAAATTTCTAAACACATTTTCTGTTTCTTTTCCAGTTTTAATTGAACTGTGCAACACTTTGTGGGAGGAAAAAGGCGTGGCGTTTCAGTTCATACTTAGCGGATCTATGGCGGGAGCAGTTATCGCCCCTCTTTTGGTGCAGCCATTTCTGTGCCACAAGCAGCACATACACGAAGATTTGACCTTTAACAGCGCCCTCTCTGACCTCAACCTAACAGATTCCACACACAATTTGACCCAGAAAGACACGTGCACAGCCGAGGACACTCGCGTACATCTAGCCTACGTGCTACTCGGCTGCATCACTCTGCCATGCGCACTGGCGTTTGGATACTACTGGATCCGGCATGGAAAGGGGGATAATCCCGAATCTGTTTCTCCTTACAAGTCTTTGGACTCTTCGGTAGAAGTCAACCACAAATGCCTGTACTACGTTTTCCTCGTGTTTCTGTTTTTGTACTTTTTCCCGATTATGGGGAACGTTATACTATACGGTACGTTTCTGACGGCATTTGGCGTTCACAGTCGACTTCACATGACCAAAGAGGCCATGGTGATGATGACGTCACTGCTTTTTGCGTGTTCCCTGATTGGACGGATCTTTAACACGGCAGCGACGAAACTTTGCGGGACTCTGAAGATAATCGTCGTGAACGGTCTGGCAATGCTGATTACCAGCATCTGTCTCGCGGTTTTGGGACCAAAGTATGAAACAGCTCTGTGGATCTGCTCGGCTGCTTTCGGCTTCTCATCCTCTCCGTTTATGGGGGCTGGATTTGCTTGGACTGTGGATCAAATCACGCTGCGTCCGAGAATTGTTTCTTTCTGTGTTTTTAGCATCAGTGTCGGGAACATGGTGCTCCCGTTTCTGGGAGGGATTATGTTCCAAAACCAAGGTCCTGTCAGCTACATCTACTTAGTTTGCTCCACTGTGGTGTTCCAGGTCATTATATTTATTGTGTTGTTTGGTGTAGCCAGATTACTTCAAGTAGCTGGTGCCCCGCTCAGAGACAACGAAAACGAAATAATTGTCGAGTCTGAACAATAAATATTTTGAAAGTGAGACCTAAGAATGTTTTTTTGTTTTTTTTTTTAAATCCGATTTCTACTTAGATTTTATTTTTAAATCTGTAACCGTAAGGCTTTATATATATATATATATATATATATATATATATATATATATATATATATATATATATATATATATATATATATATTATATATATATATATATATATATTATTTTTTTTTTTTTTTATTTTTTTTATCCCGCTGTCCTCTCTCGTGTCTCGTCTTTGAATTCTATATCATTTCTTCCCGAACCGGCAGCTCCTATCTTTTGCTGTCCACCTCCACATGTCAGTCCTTGCCGCGACATGTGCTTGTCTCTTGTAACTATCCGTGCCACTCGCCTGACATTTCCCATCAGCTTTTCTTCGTTCCAACCAGTCCACAACAAGTGGTCAAAGGCCGTGGTATGTGCTTTCATGTCTGTGAGAAAATGTATATAAAAGATCCATTGCTGCATTGGGAAAAAATGTAACGGGTTTCCTCTGATGACTATGAGTTTGATATCCAATAGCCTATGATTAATAAATCGGTGTGCTTTTGTGTTGCCGTTTAAAAAACAAACAAAAACAACAACAAAAACTTTAACTCTGAATTTTATATGTTCAGGTTAACTTTGGAACACTTTTGAAGTGTTTATGCATGCAGGTCTCTAAAGTATTCGTGTACATTTTTTAAGTGAGTTAGCAGTTGAAAACCGGTAACCGTACACCAAATAATACCCGAGTGGGTCAAAGTTCGAAGTGCACCAACTTTTCATCCCACAGTTGACGCTACCAGTCCTGCCATTGGTGATCAACATTGAGTCTTTGTTGTGAGAAAGTGCGGGACGTAGCCCAGTGGTTAAGCGCTCGCTTGATGCGTGGTCGGTCTGAGATTGATCCCTGTTGGTGGGCTCATTGGACTATTTCTCGTTACAGCCAGTGCACCACGACTGGTATATCAAAGGCTGTTGTATGTACTATTATGTCTGGTGGATAGTGCATATAAAAGATCCCTTACTACTAATGGAAAAATGTAGCGGGTTTCCTGTCTATGACTGTGTCAAAATGACCATATATTTGGCATCCAATAACCGATGATTAATAAATCAATGTGCTCTAGTGGTGTCGTTAAACAAAAACCCACCCTTTTTTGTGATAAAGTGCGGGACAAAGCCCAGTGGTAAAGCGCACGTTTGATGCGCGGTCGGTCTGGGATTGATGCCTGTTGGTTGGCCCATTGGGCTATTTCTCGTTGCAGCCTTTGCGCCACAACAGGTATATTAAAGGCTGTAGTATATGCTATCCTGTCTCTGGGATGGTACATACAAAAAAAAAAAAAAATTGCTACTAATGGAAAAATGTAGCGGGCTTCCTTTCTAAGACTGTCAGAATAACCAAATAGTCGATGATTAATAATCAATTTTCTCTAGTGGTGTGGTTAAACAAAACGAACTTTGTTGTGATATAATGTTGTTTCAACTAGTCAGTAAATTCCTAGAATTTAATTTGAACTAGTGTTAATGTGCCAACTACCATTATGCTTATTATATAAATCTTTGGTCAGTCGTTTAGAAAGAAAGATGGGATCTATTTAAATTCCTAATAATATTATATAAAGCATAAACCAGATATTAAATAAAACATATATACATTTATATGTCATATCTTTATTCATAAACATCTTTGGAACAATTAGTTAACTTAAAAATATCATTTTACTTTATTCAGGTTGAGAAAATGTCAGTTTAGTGAGTACTTCTTTGCCTTTGGGAAGCGACTGACAGAGGAAACAATTTTGACATACATTAAAAACATGTACATTTCCAGCTAATGCACAGGTTTATTTTTATAGCTGCTATTTCAATGCAAATTATAATAGCGTGTCAGTTTGTATGCATTGTAGAGCCAGTTATCTATATACAGTATCTAGTTGAATGTATCACACAAAATTAATATTATTGTAAAATAAATGCATTTTTCATTCCAGATTCCCCAGTTAACATGTAAGCCATACTGACCAATTAGATACATCTAATAATAAAAAGTAATCCTTTAATACCACTTTCAGGAAATAAATATTTAATATCAAGATTCCCCGTAGTTTGCATGTAGACTGTAAGTATCTGATGCAATCATAGCTATTAAGAGTGAACCTTATGTAGCATATTTAAAAAAGAAGAAGAAATGAGCCCTACCCTCAAAGTTGTGAAAAATTTACAAACTTAATTTGACCCTAAATGACCCTAAATGACCCCCCAAATTATCTTTAAAGGTCACCTTTGCATGGGCACACCTATCCTTACCATAAAGCGCACCTAACCTCCCCATAGACCACAGTAAGCATGGGTACCCATTTCTAACAAACCATGTCCCAAAATGTGGACGTAACCTTTTCCTAAACATCCCCCTTTCGTTAAATTATGGATCTGCCCCTGAAATTTCACACAGGAAGCACCCCCTACCAAAAAACCCAAAACAAATAATAATAATAATAAATAAAAAATAAAACATTTTTTTAAAAATCTCCCCTATAACTGAAATTTGATGTCTGTCCCGTGGACTGTTTTGGGTAGCAGCGGATCGAACAAACATTTACTTTGATGTACCATTATGAATCTATTGACAAAACATTATTAAGAACACCTGGTAAGTGATCAACATCACGTGGCCCGTCGGACTCGTACTTGCATTTATCAACTCGTCGGTCAGAATTTTTACTCCCATTTGGCGAGCGGGCGAGTACTTTCTGCACCCCTGAAAGGTATGCAAATTCCTAATTAAAGGCATACTGTCACGGATTTAAGGACCGTATTTCTTTAAAAATGGATAACAAATAAAAATTACATTAATTGTTGGAAACCAAATCTAGCTATCGCATCACCTTAACTGAACCATAATGGAGTGAAATCCATGCCAACCCTCTCGGCAATTTTAGTTTTTGAATTATGGACCATTGCCATAATTCAATTATTTTTACAAAATATCATTAATAAATGGAGTATGGTGGTTATGAAGATGGTTGAATAAATTACATTTAGGGACAAATCGAATTAGTTTTTGTTCAGGTAATACTGTGTTAGGCCATTAAATAGGTTAGTGGTCTGTGACAATATGCCTTTAACATTAACGTATTAATTTTAAGCCACTGTATGCAGTACACCACCAAATCAAATCCCACAGACGACAATGGTAACACATGTGGCTAAAACTGCTATATTTGCAACGTATCAAACCAGTGGCGGATCCAGAAGCGTGAATAGTTTTTTTTTTATGTTCATTCCAAACATAATATTATGCTGTTACTTCAGTGTTTTGTTTCAGGAAGATGCATGCAAAGCCATTCCGTTACAGAACATAATATGCATCGCCCTGTTGTCAATCAGGTGTACAATTGAACCGAGTATGGCTTGCATAGATAAGACAAATTTAAATCGTTTAGTATATAGTTTGGTGTGAACCAGGAAAACGGCAAAACATTATCAAATTATCCTCGGAAATCAGTGAAATAAGGCTCTAAATGTCCACAATGCCGAAACTTCACGGGCTTTGCCCCCGGAACCTTCACCATGGCTCAGCCCCCAGCCGTGTCACTCCATCTCAATCAAGCCACCCCCTCATATTATTTTCTAGATCCGCCACGGCAAACGACATAAACGCCATGGATATATACTGGTAAATACTACCACCCTTCACCCTGTAAGTAAATCAGAAACAAACTGAGGGCTACTGGGCTCATTTCAGACATAACCTGTAGCCATAAGCAAAACCTCGAATTCGGGCAACAATTATACAGATATTCGGGCGAAACTTATTAAACCGAGAGCTTTTTCCATCATTCTACCCTCAAAATTAGTTCTAATCCATGTAAAAATTAGTAGCGATTCGTTTTCAAACCTATACAGCGGGTTGGTAGCAATGTTAATATGAATAAATGTTGTTATCCAGATTTGGGCATTTTCTTTTAATTTGGGCAAAATCCTGCCTGCCCCCCCCCCCCCCCCCTAAAAAGTGCGGGACGTAGCCCAGTGGTAAAGCGGTCGCATGATGCGCGGTCGGTCTGGGATTGATCCCTGTTGGTGGGCCCATTGGGCTATTTCTCGTTGCAGCCAGTGCACCACAACTGGCATATTAAAGGCTGTGGTATGTGCTATCCTGTCTCTAGGATGGTGCATACAAAAAAATCCCTTGCTACTAATAGAAAAATGTACCGGGTTTCCTTTCTAAGACTATATGTCAGAATAACCAAATAGTCGATGATTAATAATCAATGTGCTCTAGTGGTGTCTTTAAACAAAACGAACTTTGTTGTGAGAAAATGGTGTTTTTTTGTCTTTAAAACATTTTCGGGGTCCTACGAAAAATAGCAGGACTATTTTTGTGCTGAACTAGGGTAGTCACAGACTCTAACGACAGGCTGCAACGAGAAATAGCCCAATGGGCCCACCAACAGGGATCAATCCCAGACCGACCGCGCATCAAGCGACCGCTTTACCACTGGGCTACGTCCCGCACTTTCTCACAACAAAGAGACGCATGTTTATGGCCTCAGATTACAGTTATCTTCCCATTTGGTTGTCCGGAAATTTGTCCGCGCAAGTAGTCTGCTGTTTGACTGTGATTGTTTCATGGCAGACTGCTATGAAGTGGCAACTATTTGACTGAAGTGACAGGAGAGAGCATGTAGTTTGTAAACATGTGTAACATGTTGACATTGAAGACTTGTTTGTGGTAATTCCGGCCCATGAAAAAGTAGTGCTTTTTGTGTAAAATGGGTGTACTCCGGCCAGTTTTAGAGGGTGTGTTCATTTAAACCAATATGCTGGGAGAAAGAGCTGGACAACAGGGGGTTGTCCTTTTCAGGGTATTTGTCCCCCAGGCAGGCAAAGGTACATACAAAAATCCAAGGGCCTGCTAATATTAAGAAAAATATTATAGCCACTAACGCTATATAGAAACATATAGCGAAATTAATTGTGGTCTGTGACCGAACCGGTAGCCTGAACTGTGGGATGAAAAGTTCGTGCACCTCAAACTTTGACCCACTCAGATACTATTTGGTATACGGCTACCGGTTTTCAACTGCTTTAACTCAAATAAAAAATTAGAAAACTACATGTATCTACACTTCAAAAGTGTTCCAAAGTTAACCAGAACATAAACAATTCGACGAGAGCACACCGAATTATTAATAATCAGCTATTGGATGTTAAAACATTTTAATTATAACATATCATAGTCTTATAGAGGAAACCCGCTACATTTTTCCATTGGTAGCAAGTGGTATATTTCATATGCGCTTTCTAACAAACAGGGTAGCACATACCATAATTGATAATTCAGTCATGGAAAAAATTATTGGGACAACGGGGGGGGGGGGGGAGGGGCTAGCCCAGTGGTAAAGCGCTCGCTCGATGCGTGATTGTCCAGGGATCGATTCCGTTGGTGTGCCCATTGGGCTATTTCTGGCTAGAACGAGAAATGGCCCGATGGACCCATCGACGGGTGGGGATCGATCCTAGACCGACAGCTTTATCTCTGGGCTACGTTCCCTCCCCCCACCCTGCCCAAACAGAGATGTGCTGTCGCTAGATTGACAACTGTACAAAGCTTCGAACCCAGGCCCTTGCAAACAATGGCATAACAAGTGAGGCTAAATTAGTCTATCCTGTAACTGGTCACCCCAAACGCTAGCTCTCTATTGCTAAACCACCTGCTTCTTCTCGAGATCACATTAAAGGCACACTCTAGTAATGGTTTTACTTTATATTTATTTATATTTTACAACAATGCATGCGTGCATGTAAACAAAATTATGTAGGGTAGGTCAGTTTGGTTTTTTTTAAAGAAAAAATAGTTTATTCTATATTCACCCTTACGACTTTACAACCTTACAAACGACCGCCGGTAGTAGGGGAGCATAGTAGGTTGTTACAAGTACCTATTAACAATGCTACTGAACACTCTCCGAAGTGGACAGACTAAAACTTAAAGTTTGTTTTGTTTAACAACACCACTAGAGCACATTAATTAATTAATCATCGTTTATTGGATGTCAAACATTTGGTAATTGTGACACGTAGTCATCATAGGAAACCTGCTACACTTTTTCCCATGCAGAAAGGGATCGTTTATATGCACTTTCCCACAGACAGGAATACACATACCACGGCCTTTGACCAGTTGTGATGCACTGGTTGAAACGAGAAAAGAAACCCAATCAGATAAATGGTCGGACTCAGCCCACAGCTAAAGCTGATGGGAACTCTCAGGTGAATGGCAGGATAGCTACAAGAGACAAGCAAATGTCGCCGCTTGGGAGACAACGACTGGGATGTGGAGGTGGACAGTAAAAGAAATTGACAGATAGGAGGAACGAAAAGGGGCAATGGGGTGTATATATGTCAAAAAGGAAACGCATAGGCGAACTATTCATGGAATTATCGCTTTAATACAAAGTGGCATAATTTCGTTATTTATATATATATACTTCCACTAAAACAAACAGCACATAAATACTTTTTAGATTTTGGATCACGCCCAAACCAAATTATACATTGTAGACTCCGTTTAGATTGCAGTGATTTTGGATCACGCCCAAACCAAATTATACATTGTAGACTCCGTTTAGATTGCAGTGATCTAAATGCCCACAGATTTTTAAGCCACATTTATGATAATCCTTATTGTCGTTGTGGCCATCCTTTTGAAGATACAGTCCACTTTCTGTTCTGTTGTCCTTTGTATGATCATATTCGCCCAACCATGTTCTTTTATAACAGAGGTTTCGACATTAAAGCAGTGCTTTTTGGAAAGAAGGATTATCCTTCTGAATTGAACCTAAAGATAATACAATCTGTGCACAATTTTATTACTTTAACAAAGCGATTCACTTTATAATTATACATTACCTAGTATATATATCTATCATATATATATATATATATTAGTCTGGTGCACCTTTTGCCCGTTTCGCTTAAAATTTGTATTATATATGGTTTACACACGTAGCTCATGTATATTTACGAATGCGAGTTCTATATCTAACAAAGTATTTGTAGTCTGTATGCAATGGCTGAAATGTTGTTTATGTAATGTTATCTTTCATGTTCATCATTTATTTCAATTAATGTATTATGTCAAATTATATCGTGGAGAGGCATTTACATAGGCCTACAGACTGTTTACCGATCCATTTCATTTATTTTAAATGAATAAATATTGTTTAAAAAAATGTGTGTGTGTGTGTGTGTGTGTGTGTGTGTGTATGTATATATATATATATATATATATATATATATATATATATATATATATATATATATATAATGGGCGTCTTTAAAAGTGGAGGGACGTGTGTGTGTGTGTGTGTGTGTGTGTGTGTGTGTGTGTGTGTGTGTGTTGTGTGCTAAACGAAAAGGTTGGGTGGGGACATTTATATAGATTGTCCCCAGGCGTTGAAAAGTGAGGGGGACGCGTCCCTCTTGTCATTTGAAGTGAAGACACTGTATATCTTAATATTATTAATATATATTAACCATCTAGATGGAATTGGATTTAAAAAAAAAAAAAAAAAAAAAAAGCTTAGGTCTCACTTTTGAAAATATTTATTGTTCAGACTCGACAATTATTTCGTTTTCGTTGTCTCTGAGCGGGGAACCAGTTTGCTGAAGTAACCTGGCTACACCAAACAACACAATAAATATAATGACCTGGAACACCACAGTGGAGCAAACTAAGTAGATGTAGGTGACGGGACCTTGGTTTTGGAACATAATCCCTCCCAGAAACGGGAGCACCATGTTCCCGACACTGATGCTAAAAACACAGAAAGAAACAATTCTCGGACGCAGCGTGATATGATCCACAGTCCAAGCAAATCCAGCCCCCATAAACGGAGAGGATGAGAAGCCGAAAGCAGCCGAGCAGATCCACAGAGCTGTTTCATACTTTGGTCCCAAAACCGCGAGACAGATGCTGGTAATCAGCATCGCCAGACCGTTCACGACGATTATCTTCAGAGTTCCGCAAAGTTTCGTCGCTGCTGTGTTAAAGATCCGTCCAATCAGGGAACACGCAAAAAGCAGTGACGTCATCATCACCATGGACTCTTTGGTCATGTGAAGTCGACTATGAACGCCAAATGCCGTCAGAAACGTACCGTACAGTATTACGTTCCCCATAATCGGGAAAAAGTACAAAAACAGAAACACGAGGAAAACGTAGTACAGACATTTGTGGTTGCCTTCTACCGAAGAGTCCAAAGACCTGTAAGGAGAAACAGATTCGGGATTATCCCCCTTTCCATTCTGGATCCAGTAGTAACCAAAAGCCAGTGCGCACGGCATAGTGATGCAGCCGAGTAACACGTAGGCTAGATGTACGCGAGTATCCTCGGCTGTGCATGTGTCTTTCTGGGTCAAATTGTGTGTGGAATCTGTGAGGTTGCGGTCAGAGAGGGCGCTGTTCAAGGTCAAATCGTCGTGTATGTGCTGCTTGTGGCACAGAAATGGCTGCACCAAAAGAGGGGCGATAACTGCTCCCGCCATAGATCCGCTAAGTATGAACTGGAAAGCTACGCCTTTTTCCTCCCACAAAGTGTTGCACAGTTCAATTAAAACTGGAAGAGACAGAAAAGGTGTTTAGGAATTTCACAAAATAACATTTAACACATTGCATTTATTTGTAACCGACTTCCAACCTCCCACTTATGGGCATGAATTTCATGGGTATATGGGAAGGGCTGGGCTTTTCTTCCTCATTTTTCTTTCGTGCTTATATCCATTAAGGTCAAGCACGCTGTCCTGGGCACACACCTCAGCTATCTTGGCTGTCTGTCCAGGACAGTGAGTTTAGAATTAGTCGGTTAGTGGTTAGTGAGAAAGAAGAGGGTGTAGTGGCCTCACACCTATCCATTGAGCCCCACTCTGAGTTGGAGCCGGTACCGGGCTGTGAACCCTGTACCTACCAGCCTGTAGTGTGATGGCTTAACCACAGTGCCACCTACGAGTAGTTACATTGCGAAATCATTCTAGCATGTATTCTGTTCTTCCCCCGTTTGTTTAATTTTAGATCCACTCCTGGTTTAATTTTAGATCCACTCCTAGTTTACTCTGTACTCTGGCCATATAGTTGGCCCAGGGGTGGGGGTGGGAGGATGAAGAGACCAAAATCACTAAACAAATAACAGCAATTCTATTTACCTAGTACAAATAATATTAAACTGGAATTCTTCTGATGAAGAGTTCTGATTACAAACTTAAATCTAGCTCGGATTCGTCATCAGAACATATGTCCTGGGGATGCTCCCCGTCTCAGTTTAACTACAGGAAGCTTCAGTTCTAGTATTCAAGATACAATACCAAACTGATTCTGTTGTCTCTGGGTCTCTCTCTCTCTCTCTCTCTCTCTCTCTCTCTCTCTCTCTCTCTCTCTCTCTCTCTCTCTCTCTCTCTCTCTCTGACGAACTCAGGAACATTCCTAACTTACACACAACGACAACGCCTTTGGCGATGCCCTGCAAGGTGAACATCACCAAGAGGTAGGCGAAGCTGGCCACCAAGGACAGCACGATGTTGACGACGGATCCCAGTAACAGCGTGACGCACAGACGCAGTCGCACGTCCACGCCGCTGAACAGAGGAGCCAGGATGGATCCGAGAACTGTGCCAAGTCCAGTGGACAGGATGATGAAGGAGAAGTTCCCAGTCCCTTCGGACACCAGCAGCTCCAGGTCCAGAAGAGTGGGTCCCAGGACGGCATCGCCGATTCCCTGGAAAGAAGACCGATCAATTCACAGTCCTCGAGTATTGGAGACAGACAGGCTAATACACACATGACAGATAGGTAGGTAGATAGACAGACAGACAGAGAGACAGGCAGACAGACTAGACACATCGGACAAGAGAGGACAAGGCGAGACAGGCAGGACAAGTCAGTACAGGGCAGATAGACAGACGGTCAGACAGACGGACAATCTCTCAGTCAGTTAGGACAGGCAGACAAGATAGACACAACAGAGAAACAGACGGATAAGGCAGACAGACAAGATACAGACGACAGAGAGACAGACAAGTAGACAATACAGAACAGACAATTAAACACGACAGAGAGACAAGACGGAGACAAGACAGACATAGACAACGCAGACAGACAGGCATACAGGACAGGACAGGACAGGACATGACAGGACAGACAGACCATCGGTCGGTCAGGACAGGACCAGATAGACGGACAGACAAGGTAGATAAGACAGACAAGACAAAAACAAAATCAAAAACAAAAGTAAATCCCACAAAATTATATTCATTATTATAATTTATGAAACTACTACTAAGATCATCGATAAACTTTTGCATTAATTATGTCAATCAAACTATTTCCCGGGTGTGTGTGGGGTGTGGGGGGGGGGGGGCAGGGTCAGATGCCAATTCCTGAATTCTGCTGCATTTAAGAGACAACTTTGGTAGGTATCTCATACACATTTTTTAAACAAAAGTACTGGTAAAAAGGGGTATGATCACGTCCCGATCCCAAACTCACAAAAAAAAGAAGAAGAAAATACAGAAGTTTTTTTTTTGTTTGTTTTTGTTTTGTTTAGTTGTTTGTCCAAATATTGGGACGGAGGTCGCCGCCCCTGCCGCCCCATTTCCGACGCCCCTGTAAACAGTTCCCAATTTTGAAAAAAAGCCAAATTGATTTACCAATCATCGGTTTTCGGATGTCAAACATAATTTTGGTAATTCTGACACTAGTCATCAGAAGAAACCCGGTACAAGTTTCCTAATGCAGCAAAGGATCTTTATATGCACTTTTTCACAGACAGAAAAGCACATAGCACGGCCTTTTACTAGATGTAGTGCACTGGTTGAAACAAGAACAAATCCATTCAATGGAATGGATCCACCGATGTGGTTCGATCCTGCGACACAAGCACACCAAGGGAGCAGTCAACCGACTGAGCTGAACCCCGCTACTTCCAACTCACATTTATTCGTCTCCGTCTCTGTCTTTTTTTTTTATAATTCTTACACATCCGTTGGTGAAAAGACCATGTGTTATTTTTGATAGCACATAGTTGTTTACATACGTACGTGTGTTAACAATTTCAAGACATACGACTGGCTGCTCCTAGGTGATGATCAGGTCATCAATGTCATATGTCCAATAAAACATGACAGCACGGTGGAAATCGATTACACTGTGACGTATAGTTAACCTGGTAATCATGTGTCTGTGACGCGTAAGTCAGCTGCAAGTGCAAAGGGTTGTAACTATCTTTTAGTCGATAAAGATATTACAATTTGCTTAAAACTTGGTTTTCAGGATATGTACGAAATAGAATAATACATTCGTGTCCGTTAGATACCATTTATCTCACAACTCGGTTGTTTAAAAACGTATCAAACTCGCTTTCGCTCGTTAGACACATTTTAAAATAACTCGTTGTGAGATAAATGGTATCTAACGGCCACTCGTGTATTATCTTCTATATAACGGTACTGAAAGTGTTATAACTGTACGGTAATCTGAAAATTGTCTAGCAGGTTGTTTCCCTGTTTGTCATTGAACAGAACTCACCGGCATGAAGAAAGCCCAGAATATCCATAGGGTTTGTATTATCTTCCACAAGCGTTTGTGTTTTCCCATCTCTCAGCATCTCCTCATCCTGAAACGCAAATAAAGTTTGTTCTGTTTACCGGACCACTAGAGCACATTTATTTAATAAGCATAGTCTATTGGATGTCAAAGCTTTGGTAATTTTGACATATAGTCTTAGATAGAAAACCCGCTACATTGTTTTCCATTACTAGCAAGGTATCTTTTACATGCATCATGTCAGAAAGGACAGCTCATACCACTGCCTTTGATATTCCAGTCGTAGTGCACGGGCAGGAACGACAAATAGCCCAATGTGGCCACCGACCGCGCATAAAGCGAGTGCTTTACCACTAGTCTACGCCCCGCCCTGAAATGCAAATACATCACATTTTACGACCTATTCCTATCAGGGATGATAGTAAAATACATCAAATGCTATAAGAGTACCTCCATTAATTAATGGATAGATTGAATGAAATTTTTAAAAATAAATGAATGAATGAAAGAAAGAAAGAATGAATACATAAATGAATGGATGGATGAATGAATAACAACCAAACACCAACAAAATATCGGCTATTGGGCGTCTAAGGTAATTCGGTTGTTGAAACATTCGTAAGTTAAAGGCACACTGTCACGGATTTAAGGGCCTTATGTCTCTAAAAATGGATAATAAATGAAAATTACATTAATTTTTTGAAAACCAAATCTAGCTGTCGCATCATTTTAATTGAACAATGATGGAGTGAAATCCATATCATTCCTCTTGGCAATTTTAGCTTTTGAATTATGGACCATTGCCATAATTTAATTATTTTCACATAATATCATTAATAAGTGGAGTATGGTGTTTACATAGATGTCTGAATGAAGAACATTTAGAGGAAAATCAAATATATCATTGTTCAGGTAATTCTTTGTTAGGCCATTTAATAGGTCAGTGGTCTGCGACAATATGCCTTTACCACGAACAGGGCTCCGTTTTACGACACGAGCATATCTACCTTATACGCATGTAAGATGATTTTGTACCTAATCTATGATAATTTGAAGTGTGCGTTGGGGGTGGGGGGGGGGGGGGGGGGAGGGAGTAAAACAATCAGAGGGCAGTGAAAATACCAACCAAAGTTTTCATCAGCTAAACGAAAAGATTATAACTTTTAAAATAGAAACATTGTTTGTCCGATTCTTACTTCAAAACCTTACCTCATTCCAAGCACGGCGTGTAAGCCACAAAGTATTTAAAATCCTCAGCACGTGAAAGGCAGCAAGGGATCTATACATTCAGTAACCTACCCATTGCTGATGTCGAGAGTACACTATGGTTAAAGCTGTATCCTAACCAGACGCGAGTGATTATTTTAGATATCATTAATTTCATTTCATATAAATCTGTCGCGTCGCACGCGTGCGGTTAGGATGCGGCAATTGAAATCAATGATTTGTAAAATAATCGCTCGCATCGCTTGCGTTCGGTCAGGTTACAGATTAATGGGTTATGAAAAGAAGCCAGCAAGTATCAGCCTTTACAACAGATGGTGTAAGCACTGTCCCACCAAAGTTGTTAACAAGAATTTAAACATAAAATGTACTGAATACAAATATAATACTTATAATATAATGTTAAAAATAAGTAGGGGATTTCAAGTATCAATAATTACATAATGAAATGAAATATAAAACTCAAAATAAGTGCACAATGTGCGTTAATGTTCTCATTAAAAAGGGACTGAAAAAAACACCGATTGTTTTGATAGCGAAGCACGTGACGTGTCGTTGCACGCACGAAGGGTGTGATTTGAAATTAATCGGTTTGTAGGGCTGTGTACGTTGTGTGCACTGTGGTAATATTCTTTCTTGTTTGTTACTGGAACACAACATCATAACCTTGCTGTCACATTCTTTTGATCGCGAAGCACGTGACGTGACGTTGCACGTGGGAAGGGTGTGATTTGAAACCAAACACTTACTTTGTATGTACGTTGTGTGCACACTGTGGCAATATTCTTTCGTATTTGTTACTCGAATACTAAATCATAACCTGGCTGTCACATTATTTACACATTGTGTAACTTTTCAACGATGCGACGTCTCCAACGTTACGAACGTCTCAGGGCTGTAGACATGCTCCAAGTTGACACCACCCAGCGAATCATTAGCAGATTTTGGGCCCGATATCGACAGATCAGAAATGTGACTGATCGTCCCCGTTCAGGACGGCCACGGACCACAACTCCGGTTCATGACCGCTTCATTTGGACTTACACGTTGAGGAATCGAGGTCAATCAGCCAATCAAATCTCAAGAGAAGTCCGTGATACAACTGGCGTTACAGTGTCTGGTCAGACTATTCGTAACAGACTGCACAGAAGTAACATCCATGCATGTCGACCCTACGTGACCCCACATTTGACTGCGAGACACACTGCTGCCAGACGTCAATGGTATACACATCGTAGGCATTGGGTTCGGGTTATGTTTTCAGACAAGTCCAGATTCACACTAGACTTCCATGATCGACGACAGTGTGTCTGGCGAGGTCGCAATGAACGCTACGCCAACATTCGTCCTCATGACCGATTTGGAGAAGGGTCCGTTATGGTGTGGGGTGGCATCACCATAACGACAGAACCCAGCTGCATATTGTTCATGGGAGGGTTACTGGGCAGCAATACCCTGACAACATCCTTGCACCGATCGCTGTGCCCTTCGAACGTCAGGCTGAACACCATTTTGTTTTTCAGGACGACAACGTCCGTGCTCACCGGAGTCTAATGGTCACTGCGTATCTGCAGCAACAGAACATCACCACACTACCGTGGCCAGCCCTAAGCCGAGACCTTTTCACCCATTGATCACATGTGCGAAATCATCGGACGACGTTTCCGAGAACGTCAACGTCATCCAACCAACTTGGCTGAATTAGGCGCCGGTCTCAAACAGGAATGGGACAGGATCCCTCAAATTGTTATTGGACTTTTAACGAGGAGCGTGACACGTCAGATTCGTGCGTGCTTGACAAACCGCGAGGGCTTTACCCGTTACTAGGGCAAATATTTACAAGCACCACCGCTGTTGTCTGTCTGTTTCTCCTCCGGACCTACACCTCTATCCTCGCTATAATCTTTAATTCCAATCCCTTTTCACACGAGTGCTTGTGTTTTACCATTAATTAATATTGCAATAAAAAATAATACAATCTCTGTTATAGTGTGTTATATTTGAATATCCCCTGCTTATTTTGAACTTTATATGTGTTTCGTGAAACAGGTGTTTTCTGTATAGAATGCGACATTTAGTTCATTATCGATGGGAAGTGGTTTCGTGATAATATCATTACTATTATCTCCAGGAAATCAGATCGGGCTATTGTTTCTCACATAAAGGAACTCATATCTCGTAGAAAACTAGTTTTAAATAGAACGGCGTGTTTAGGAGAGCAATAACTCGGTGGCGCTCACGAACAGGTTCGAAATCTATAATATAATACGCAAGGCATTTTTAACAGGGTTTTTTATCCTTCTGATCGCTTCTCCTGGTTTGGTCTGCACTGCCGATTAACATCTTTGTACTTATCCTATGATTTGCCACATAACGCAAATAGCTTTTTTGCGCTCAATTATCTGTAGACTACGGTACACACATCGCGATAAATACTACGCACAGAGATGGATTCCATAATAAAAGTCTGCATGAGCGAGGCCATCTTTGTAATCATATGACTTAACACAGAAGTGGATATATTTACGGTCGCCGTGTACATAGCCTCGGTTAATGAAGGCTGGCTATCTACACTGCGATCACGTGTGGGTGAAAGCCCGAAAGGCAACCACTCTCCATCTAAACTTCCCCAAGCTAAGTGTAATTATACAATGCACAATGGACGACTACGAGCACCAGCAAGCGCTTTCGTTCCTGAACACGACAAATACCACAGTATATTGGCAAATCATCTACGTATTTCTACAAATAAGTAAATGATAAATCAATACATGAAAATCCTGGAAAAATGTTTTATTATTTTCATTATTCGTTGTAACATATAGCGAACAATGTAGTTGTAATTGAAACAATGAATGTTTGGTTTGATTTGGTTTGAATCCGTTTCGGTGTTTGTTTTTTGTTTTAGATATTTTTTTTAGGTTTGTTTTGGGTTGTTTTGTTTAGTTTTGTTTATTTTATGGTTTAGTTTGTTGTTTAGTTTGCTGTTGTTTTGTTGGTGGTTGTTGTTGTTGTTATTATTATTAAGTTTGTGTTTGTTTTGTTTTTTTTGTAGGGGAGTGTCTGTAAAAGGACATTTTGAACCCTTACCTTGTTTACGCACTTGATACAAAGGCCCAACATGAAGAAAGTGAAACTTTTTTGTTTAACAACACCACTAGAACACATTGATTTATTAATTACCAGATGTTGGATGTCAAACATTTGGCCATTTTGACATTATAGTATTAGAGAGGAAACGTTCCCATAGACAGGATAGCACATACCACAACCTTTGATATAACCAGTCGTGGTGCACTTGCTGGAACGAGAAAGAGCCCAAACAGGCCCACCGACAGGGATCGATCATAGACCGACCACGCATCAAGTAAGCGTTTTACCACTGGGCTAAATCCCGGTCCTTGAACGCAACGTGGGGAAACA
>NC_054705.1:21689363-21696863 GCF_016097555.1 Gigantopelta aegis
GATCGACCCCCATTGGGCTATTTCTTGTCCCAGCCAGTGCTTCGTAACTGGTGTAACAAAGGCCGTGGTATGTACTATCCTATCTGTGGGATGGTGCATATAAAAGACCCCTTGCTGCTAATCGAAAAATAGTAGCCCATGAAGTGGCGACAGCGGGTTTCCTCTCTCAATATCTGTGTGGTCCTTAACCATATGTCTGACGCCATATAACCGTAAATAGAATGTGTTGAGTGCGTCGTTAAATAAAACATTTCCTTCCTTCCTTATGTTGATGCTGAAGGTCTTTTCATACATTCATATACGCATTTCCATCAATGTATTCATTAACGCAGGCTGCGTTCAGCGTAAGAACAACGTTCGCACACTGGTTTTATGCGCTTTGCATTAAGTCGAATGACTATTTCACGAAGTGATTAAATCGTACACTCGTTTCAACCAGTACTAACTAAACACCCAAAAACTCCAACCAGGACCCCCATTGGGCTATTTCTCGTTCCAGCCAGTGCACCACAACTGATATATCATAGGCCGTGGTATGTACTACCCTATATGTGGGATGGTGCGTATTAAAGAACCCTGACTGCTAATCGAAAAAGAGTAGCCCATGAAGTGGCAACATCGGGTGTCCTCTCTTAATATATGTGTGGTCCTAGACCTTTCATTTCAACTTACTTTCCTACTTATATCCAATTAAGATTCAAGCACGCTGTTCTGGGCAAACACCTCAGCTATCTGTCCAGGACAGTGAGTTAGTAAGAGAGAAGATGGTGTACACTTACCCACAGAGTCGTTAAAACTCGCTCTGGGTGGAAGCCAGTACCTACTAGCCTTACGTCAGATGGTTTCACTACGACACCACCGAGGCCGCTCGTCCTTAACCATATGTCTGACGCCATATAACCGTAAATATAATGTATTGAGTGTGTTATTAAATACAAATTTCTTTATTTTTTTTTCTTTCTTTCCATACAAGACCAGAACGGCTCTGCTATCAAGATGTGATATATTTCACAAAAATGTGCGTACAATATCTTTTATTAACACACTGATCTTTAAACAATGAATATGGAATAAGATGAAATAAACAAAAATAAAGCAAACCGAATACAGATAAAGATAACACAATAGCACATAATCTCAATTAAAGTTTTTAAATAATTACGAATCAATACATATACACTATTACAGAATTACACGAGATACAGCATAAAGCTCAACGTCGGGTATTACTATCAGTACAAAAATAGACCCAAATACTTGCTGTTCAATTTTTCGTTCTTTCTGGATTTTTTGTTTTGCTTTTTTTTTTTTTTTTTGTGGGTTTCTTGTGGTTATCTTTTTGTTTTGTTTTTTGTTTGTTTTTTGGGTGGGTTTTTTTCTTTTTTTGAGTGTTTTTTTTTTAAAGATTTTTTTTTTTTGGGGGGGGGGGGTATTTTTGTTCAAGCTTTTTATTATTATTATTATTTTTTTTATTTTTTTTTTTGGGGGGGGGGGGGGGTCTTCTTTTTTGAGTGTTTTTTTTTTAAGTGCTTTTTTTTTTCAGGGGGTGGGTCGGGGGCGGGGTATTTTTATTTAGACTTTTGAGCAGACCCCAAAATTCAAATCAGAGACAAATGGACCAGAACCCTATCTCCTCACCGCAGGATGCGCTCAATGTCATTATATACCATCCCCATCCCAAAACCTGTCACCCGTACACTGCAAATTGTACCTGCTAAAATAGTAAAAATCAAAATGTGAGGCTGGAATGAGGCACTTACCACCTCCCCTCAGGTTGTGCTCAGTATTGTTGTATACGGACGTCCTTCACCCCAGCCACCCCAGCCCACCCCAAAAAGAAACTATTATCTGTTCAGGTGCTAGTTTGCACAGTTCGGCTCATAGATGACGAAGACTCTTGTACACTCTTGTACACTCTTGTACACCATTTATCTTAAAACCAGTTGTAAGATAGAAAGAGAATAATACATGAGTAGCCGTTAGATACCATTTATCTCACAGCGAGTTGTAAGTTAGATAGAGAATAATACACGAGTGGCCGTTAGATACCATTTATTTCACGAGTTGTTTCAAAATGTATCTAACGAGCGAAAACGAGTTTGAGAAAAATAGTATCTAACGGACACGAATGTTTTATTCTATTTCTTACATAGCCTCAAAAACCAGGTTTTAAACATGTTTTAACATCTTTTTCGACTAAACGTCATTTACAGCCGTTGCACTTGTAGCTAACGTACGCGTCACAGACCCATTATTGTCAGGTTAACTATACGTCACAACATAACTGATTTTCATCGTGTAGATTTGCACTGTATGTAAGACAGTGGTGACCTGGTCATCACCTAGGAGCAGCCAGTCGTATGTCTAGAAATGATAACGCACGCACATTTGTAAACATGGTGTGTTATCAAAAATAACGCATGGTGTTCTCACCAACGGGTGTGTAAGACAATGTAGTGATCTATTTCTTATAGATACTCAAAAACCAGGCGTAAATTCAGTCAACCGCTTGTCGCTAACGTTCGCTAGACTTATTTGTACACTACACAATAAAGCGATTTACCATTTCGGGAACCAACGAAACAGTTCACGAACGTCAGTGAAACGTTTGCTGGTTGAACTTGGGGCAGATGTTTTATTTCAAACTAAAACGACACTTGGGCGGCAGTAAACTTACGCCTCATACTGTAATCACTTTCAAGTGAACTCACACGTCACAGAACAATCAATTTCGGACGTCCTTATAACATTGGATGGTTTGGCGCTGGTGACCGGGTGTCCACCGTGGAACAACCAATCACAAGTTTCAATAGTTATCTTCCACGTGTTATGTTGGAGACCATACATTTACCACGGGTCATCTTTTACACGGATCTAAAGAAAAGATATTCTCTTCGATCCCTTTCTTTTAACCTTTATAGTTTATTTAACTTCTCTTGTTGAAATAGCCTTATTAAATTGTTTTCAAAATGTCTGGATTGGAACACTTGAAGACTTCTCGCTACTTGTATACATATATGCATTTATACGTTTATGCAACTTCTCTAGGTGAAATAGCCTTATTGAATCGTTGCCAAAATGTATCCTTGTTATCCTCGTGATACTCAATGTAAGAATCTGTTTGCAGTAAATGTTTAATTTCATCTGGAATCTTCTCTCGTGGCATACCTTCTAACAAGATCATCAGAATGAGATCTCGCTTGGCGTTCAGATGTTCGGGAAGTGCCGCCTGTAATTCTTGTTTGCACTCTTCGTCTTCCAGAAAGTGTTCTGACAACAGCAGCACGGTCTTTCTACTCTGCTGAATCAAATTACCTATTTTTTCTAAAGGCTGTTCTGAAGAAGGGATGTCATCCCGAGTAATCAGTCTCTTTTCTAATGTATTAGACTTCATCTCATTATCAAAGAATTGCTTATCTTCTGGGGCATATGATACAAACGCGTCGTATTGGAAATTGCCTAATGCCTCATCGGAATTAATATGTTTGTAATTATACCTGGCTCCGTAATACCAATATCTAAGCTTCCAGCGATTCCTGTAGGCGAAGCCACCGAGGAGGAGGATCAGGCATAAAATGACAATTGCAGAGATACCCGATGTTAAACCGAAATTTCTCGTACACGAATCTTTTAACGACTTAAGAACTGTATCAAGATGAGCTAAGCTGAAGTTCTTTCCGTGCTCGTCAAGACAATAATATCGTTTTCTTTGGTAGCGTTGTTTTACTTTTGAATTGAGCATCCATGTCAGAAAACGTAGATTAGCACATTCACACGAAATGGGATTGTAACTTAGATCCATATGTACTGTGTGAGTTCCGGCGTCAGCGATGGCATCAAGGTCTGATGTGAAATCCCATGAGAGCCAGCGTAACATATTATATGACAAGTCTACTCTCTTTAGGTGTTTCATATGCTTCACCTGCACTTTCACAGAATAAAGAAAGTTTCTGGACAAAACTAATGTTCGTAAATTTGAAAGACCGTCAAGCAAATGGGGCGGCAATTTTTGTATGGTATTACCAGATAAATCAAGGACGTGCAAAGATGTCATATTACCAAATAACCCTCCATCTCTGTCCCGGATTATAACGTAACTTAAAAGATTCCAAGAGATATTTAAAGACAAAAGCGAGTGGAAATTTCGAAAGAAGCTTGGTTTGGCATCAGTAGCAAAATTGTTTGAAAGATCCAGTTTCTTAAGTTTCTGTAGTCCTTCGATTGGCCCAATCCACCTCGTAAGCAAATTGTGTGAAAAATCCACCTCTGTTAAACTATTGTTAAGTATAATCAGTTCAGAAATGCGGAAGAACATTTGCCTGAATGTCATTTTAATTGTTTTCAGATTTGGGGGTAGAGATATAAATATAGCTTTATGTCCGTTAGAGTTTGACGTATCTGACATGCCTGATACATCTTCCATGGCTTGTACCTTGTATTGGTTCGCGGCAAACTCACTGCATAATGGTTCGTCATCCGCGAGACAGTCAGCCTTTGTCACTAGAGTTCTAGCTTCCCAATCAGGAAATTTGCGAGATCCTTTTTCCCCACTGATATCAATTTCTTCTAACCCTACTAGTGAGTCCAGATCGTGCAGGTATAGGCCAGCTACAAACCTTTCCCTTTGCACAGACACCTTTTTCAAACTTGAGGGCAAGAGTTGCAATGCTCTCTTTTCAAATGCCTCTATTTTGTTTTCATCTGCGTATATTTCTACAATGCTTGTATTTGTGTAGTGTTTTAAGTGTTCTTTTGTGATTTTGATGCAAATGGCATATTCTGCTTCAATGCCGGTAATGTTCAATACTTGCAATCGTGAGTTTTGCCACCCGAAAGCGCCAATTCCAACCTGATCGAACCCAAGTTTCCTGTTGTAGGAAATATCTAAATGTGTTAAGGAATTTCTAAGTGGTAGAAACGCCCCGGCTGCTATATATTCAATGGCACAATTTGACAAGTCTAGATGAGATACTTGCTTGATATTTACAAACGTCTTGTTGAACAAATTCTGGAGATTGCAATGTCCATTTCTAAAGCTCAGTTCTTTGAGAGAAGCCATTTTGGAAAATCCTTTTTCAAAACTCTGATTGGTCAAACCATCCAAATAAAGATGTTCCAACGATGCAACACTGGACAACGCAGCATCGGGGTATGTCTGGTTTGTATAACGCTTGTCAGCGTTGCGGCTCAGTGACAACACCTTCAAATTGTGAAGAAATTCGAAGGTGTTATTTTTCCAAATACTGTTGTAATATTTCAGCCTATTCCCTGTCAAATTCAACATTTGAAGATTCTGCAAGTTCAGGAATGCTCCAGCGTGTATAGTCTCTATAACGTTGTCGGTCAAACTCAGTGTGTCGAGCTTAGGGTACTGTGAAAAACATCCAGCATCCAGCTCCCTCAAATTGTTGGAATCTAATAACAGTACGTCGATGAGGCTAGAATTTGGTATATCTGGAACGGAGGAGAAATTCCTCGAGATGCAGTTAGCTACAAGACGTCTTCGAATTGTCTTGCACAAACACCGATTGCAAGCGTATCCTTTCGACACTTCTGTTGACGGCTCTAACGATGAAAGCGCAGCAGCAGTTATCAAAATGGTAGCAGCGATGACTGGCAGCATGTGATTCATTCTGGAGTAGGGTTTTTCTGTTTGCATCTGCAAATATATTAAATGGACTGTTGTAAGTTTGCGGTCTCTTTTAAGATATTTACGAATAACAGAGATGTTTTAACAAACTAAAACACATACTGAATAAATCTTATCTATCTACAGTAGCAGTAATAGACTCTGCATTGTATACTAGTATAAATAGTTTTTACGGCTATACCATCACATTTTTTTTTCATCTTGAAACGAAAGTTCAACATTAAATTTTTATATTGTAAATAGTTTCCGGCATACTTCGTAATTCACCCGAATCACTTCGCCTCGGCATAATTCCGAATGTTTTCAAATTTTATTCAAATTACTGGCATGATTTTGCAAGTAAGGTTTTGATTGGTCAAATGAAAGGTCAACTGGACATGAGATCCAATGGGGTACTGTTGGATCCACAGGTATTAGTAATTAACCAGCGGAGCTAATTTTAATTAGATTGGATCCCTTGCTGCAGCAGAAAAAATGTAGCGGGTTTCCTCCGACTACGAGTCAGAATTACCAAATGTTTGACATCCAATAACCAATGATTAATTAATCAATATGCTTCAGTGGTGTTGTTAAACAAAACAAAACTATATTCAATATTTTGTTGTTGTTTGTTCATGTTTGCTTCTTTGTATGTTTGTTTGTTGTTGTTGCTGTTGTTTGGTGGGGGGTTTTGGTTTTGGTTGTTTTTGTTTTTGTTTGTTTGTTTGGTGGGTGGGGGTGGGGGGTGGGGGGTGGTGGATGGGAGTGTTGTTTGTGTTGGGTATTTTTGTTATTGTTTTGGGGGAGGGTGTTTGGTTTTTATGGGTTTTTTTCCTTGGTGGGGGGACGGCTCATACCAGTTCAAACTTCATTTTATTTTCTAATACAAATATGTAAACTTTTTGTTCTCTTAATTAGTGAGAGTTCGAATCGAGTTTGGGCTACCACAAACATTAGCTTTCGCTCGTTAGTTACATTTTAAAACAACTCGTTGTAAGATAAGTGGTATCAAATGGCCACTCATGTATTATTCTATATGTAGATTAACACACTTAGTGTCTATTTTCACGTGTTCAAACTTGAGTCTACGACTATAAACAAGGGGTGGGATTTAGCTCAATCAGTCGAATGCTCGCTTGAGGTGCATATGTCGCAGGATCGAACCACCACGGTGTACCATTCACCTGACTGGTTTTTATCTTCTTCCAACTTGTGCACAACAACAGGATAAAGGCCGACGCATGTGCTTTGCTGTCTGTCGGAAAGTGCACAATATTTATAAAAGATTCCTTGCTGCATTAGGAAACAAATATAGAGGTTTTCTCTAATAACTACGTGTCAAATTTACTAAATGTTTGACATCCGATAGCCGATGATTAATTAATCAATGTGCTCTAATGGTGTCGTTAAACAAAATCAAACATTAGCCTCGCCATGGAGGTTGATTATACAGGGACTCAGTCTGTATAGTATATTTGCGCCATATTCGTTTATTATAATCATTATAAACTGGTTATGATACACTAGTAGGCAACTCTATTAAATTTCCTATAGTCGTCACAAAAGTATGTACAAATTATAGCAGAAACGTTGGCGTTTTGAAGACTTGTACTAAAGGGACTGTATTGTGTTTTCAGTCATTGTAAGATGTTTCGGAATAACAGCTTTTTTGATTGACGACTAAAATTACATATTAAATACAAACATTTTGCGTCAGTATATCCGAAAGTTTGTTAAAAGTTTTGTTTAACGACACCACTAGAGCACATTGTTCAGACCCCTTAGCACTCCCTCGCTTCGCTCGGATCGAGATATTCGCCTCCCTCTGTTAAATAATGTGATTGATTGATTGATTGATTAATTCATTTGCT
>NC_054705.1:21701863-21710834 GCF_016097555.1 Gigantopelta aegis
GTGCATATAAAAGAACCCTTGCTGCTAATCGAAAAAAAAGAGAAGAAAAATAGTAGCTCATTGAACGACGACAGCGGGTTTCCTCTCATATTATCTGTGTGGTCCTTAACGAATTGTAAAGCATTGTCTGGAACGAGAAATGGCCCATGGGCCCACCGACAGGAACAAAATATACAAACTTAAAGAAAATTCTCTTCTTAACCGTTTAAGGAGTTTTAGATTATTACTACTCAGTTGTCCCCCCCCCCCCCCCCCCCCCCCCCCCCCCCCCCCCCCCAAGAAAAAAAAATCCTAGCTAAGGCCCTGCAGGGATCTTTAAATCATAGCCAGAGAGGGAAAAAACGCCGAGGAAAACCCAGACGTGTAAAATGAACATCAGTGTCATGGGGAAAATAAAATAAATCTGGGGAAATTCCAGACGTCTGCCTCTTACTGGCTACGCCATTACGAGACTGGGGGGGGGGGGGGGGGGGGGGGGGTGTGTGTGTCTAGGATCGACCCCCATCGGTGGACCCATTGGGCTATTTCTTGTCCCAGCCAGTGGTTTAACTGGTTTAACAAAGGCCGTGGTATGTACTATCCAGTGATTAAATCGTACACTCGTTTCAACCAGTACTAACTAAACAACCAGAAACTCCAACCAGGACCCCCACTGGGCTATTTCTAGTTCCAGCCAGTGCACAACTGGTATATCATAGGCCGTGATATATATTACCCTGTCTGTGGGATGGTGCGTATTAAAGAACCCTGGCTGCTAATCGAAAAAGAGTAGCCCATGAAGTGGCGACAGCGGGTTTCCTCTCTCAATATAAGTGTGGTCCTAGACCTTTCATTTCAACTTACTTTGTTGCTTATATCCAATTATGGTTCAAGCACGTTGTTGTGGGCAAACACCTCAGCTATCTGGGCTGTCTTTCCAGGACAGTGAGTTTTTAAGAGAGAAGATGGTGTATACCTACCCAACAGAGTCGTTAAAACTAGCTCTGGGTGGGAGCCGGTACCGGGCTACGAACCCAGTACCTACTAGCCTTACGTAAGATGGATTAACCACGACACCACCAAGGCCGGTGGTCCTTAACCATATGTCTGACCCCATATAACCGTAAATAAAATGTGCTGAGTGCGTCGTTAAATACAAATTTATTTATGTTTTTCTTTCTTTCCATACAGGACCAGAACGGCTCTGCTATCAAGATGTGATATATTTCACAAAAAATGTGCGTACAATATCTTTTATTAACACACTGAAATTTAAAAAATGAATATGGAATAAGATGAAATAAACAAAAATAAGGCAAACCGAATACAGATAAAGATAACACAATAGCACATATCTCAATTAAAGTTTTTAAATAATTACGAATCAATACATATACAGTATTACAGAATTACACGAGATACAGCATAAAGCTCAACGTCGGGTATTTATATCCGTACAAAAATAGACCCAAATACTTGCTGTTCAATATTTCGTTCTTTCTGGATTTTTTTTTTTTTTGCTTTAGTTTTTTTTTTTTTTGGTTTTCTTGTGGTTATTTTGTTTGTTTTGTTTTTTGTTTGTTTTTTGTTTGTTTTTTTAAGTTTTTTTTTAAATTATTATTATTTTTTTTTTTTTTTTGGGGGGGGGGGGGGAGGTATTTTTGTTCAAGCTTTTGAGCAGACTCAACATTCAAATCATACTTCCTCACCACAGGATGCGCTCAATGTCATCCCATCCCAAACCCCATCACCTGTACACTGCAAATTCTACCTGCTAAAATAGTAAAATCAAAATTTGAGGGCTGGAATAAGGCGCTTACCATCTCCCCTCAGGTTGTGCTCAATATTGTTATATACGGACGCCCCTCACCCCACCCCACAAAGGAAATTGTATCTGTTCAGGTGCTAGTTTGCACAGTTAGGCTCATAGATGACGAAGACTCTTGTACACTCTTCCATGCAACGAGTTACAAGATAGATAGAGAATAATACATGAGTGGCCGGAAGATACCATTTATCTCACGAGTTGTTTCAAAATGTATCTAACAAGCGAAGACGAGTTTTATACGTTTTTCAACAATGAGTTTGAGAAAAATGGTATCTAACGGACACGAATGTATTATTCTATTTCTTACATACCCTCAAAACCATGTTTTAAGCAAATTTTAACATCTTTTTCGACTAAAAGCTATTACATCCGTTGCACTTGTAGCTAATTTACGCGTCACAGACCCATGATTGTCAGGTTAACTATACGTCACAATGTAATTATGTTAAATATTTTATGCCATTAGACATTATTATTATGCTTTAGATATATATGATTATGAATATTGTCTGATGTCCATCTTGTTTAGGAGAGCACTTTTATAGGCTCTGCCTGTTGTGCAATCCTTTTGATTCTTTTTTTATCAATAAAATATCTCAAAACAAAAACAAAACGTCACAATGTAATCGATTTCCATCGTGTAGTTTTTCATTGGATGCATGGCAGTGGTGATCTGGTCATCACCTAGGAAGGAGCAGCCAGTCGTATGTCTTGAAATTGTTAACACACGTACATGTGTAAACAACCGTGTGTTATCAAAAATAACGCATGGTGTTCTCACCAACGGGTGTGTAAGAAAATGTAGTAATCTAATTTTTTTTTTTTACAGATACTCAAAAACCAGGCGTAAGTTCAGTGAACCGCTTGTCGCTAACGTTCGCTAGGCTGATTTGTACGCTACATAGTAAACCTATTTACCATTTCGGAAACCACTGAAATAGTTCGCGAACGTTAGCGACACATTCGCTGGCTGAACTTGGGGCAGTTGTTTTATGTCAAATTTGCGCGTCATACTGTAATCAGTTGCAAGTGAACTCACACGTCACAGAACAATCAATTTCAGACGTCCTTATATCATTGGATGGTTTGGCTCTGGTGATCGGGTGATCACCGTGGAGCAACCAATCACAAGTTTCAATAGTTACCTTCCACGTGTTATGTTGAAGATGATACATTTACCACGGGTCATCTTTTACACGGATCTGTAAGAAAATATATTCTCTTCGATCCCTTTCTTTTATCTGTTATACCCGGTAGTTTATTTAATTTCTCTTGTTGAAATAGCCTTATTAAATCGTTGTCAAAATGTCTGGATTGGAACGTTATAATAACCACCTCACCGCGATCATTCGCTCTGACAGTGGTATAGAAACATACTTGCAGCCGTTGGTTGACGAACTGGCTCACATGAAGACTTCTAGCTACTTGTATACATATATGCATTTATACGTTTATGGAACTTCTCTAGGTGAAATAGCCTTATTGAATCGCTGCCAAAATGTAGCCTTATTATTCTCGTGATACTCAATGTAAGAATCTGTCTGCAGTAAATGTTTAATTTCATCTGGAATCTTCTCTCGTGGCATACCTTCTAACAAGATCATCAGAATGAGATCTCGCTTGGCGTTCAGATGTTCGGGAAGTGCCGCCTGTAAATCTTGACTACACATCTCGTCTTCCAGAAAGTGTTCTGACAACAGCAGCACGGTCTTTCTACTCTGCTCAATCAAAGTACCCGTTTTATTTAAAGGCTGTTCTGAAGACCGGATTGCATCCCGAGTAACCAGACTCTTTCCTTGTGTGTTAGACAGCATCTCATTACGAAAGAATTGTTCATCTTCTGGGGCAAATGATACAAACGCGTCGTATTGGTAATTGCCCAGTGCCTCATCGGAATTAATATGTTTGTAATCTAACCTGGCTTCGTAATACCAATATCTAATCTTCCAGCGATACCTGTAGGCAAACCCACCGATGACGATGATCAGGACGAATACGACAATTGCTGAGATACCTGATGTTAAACCGAAATTGCTCGTACACGAATCTTTTAACGACTTTAGAACTGTATCAAGATGAGCCAAGCTGAAGTTCTTTCCGTGCTCGTCAAGACAATAATATCGTTTTCTTTGGTAGCGTTGTTTTACTTTTGAATTGCGCATCCATGTCAGGAAACGTAGATTAGCACATTCGCACGAAATGGGATTGTAACTTAGATCCATATGTACTGTGTGAGTTCCGGCGTCAGCGATGGCATCAAGGTCTGATATAAAACCCCGTGAGAGCCAGCGTAACATATTATATGACAAGTCTATTCTCTTGAGGTGTTTCATATGTTTCACCTGCACTTTCACAGAATAAAGAAAGTTTCTGGACAAAACTAATGTTCGTAAATTTAAAAGACCGTCAAGCAAATGGGGTGGCAATTTTTGTATGGTATTACCACTTAAATCAAGAACATGCAAAGATGTCATATTACTAAATAACCCTCCGTCTCTGTCCCGGATTATGACGTTATTCAAAAGATTCCAAGAGATGTTTAAAACCGAAAGCGATTGGAAATTTCGAAAGAAGCTTGGTTCGACATGAGTAGCTAAATTGTTTGAAAGATCCAGTTTCTTAAGTTTGTGTAGTCCATTGATTGGCCCAATCCACGTCGAAAGCAAATTGTGTGAAAAATCCACCTCTGCTAAATTATTCTTATGTATAACCAGTTCAGAAATACAGAAGGACATTTGCCTGAATGTCATTTTAATTGTTTTCAGATTTGGGGGTAGAAATACATGACTAATGATATGTCTCTTACAGTTTGACGTATCTGACATGCCTGATACATCTTCCATGGTTTGTACCTTGTATTGGTTCTCGACAAACTCACTGCATAATGGTTCGTCATCTGCGAGACAGTCGGTCTTTGTGATTAGAGTTCTAGCTTCCCATTTAGGAAATTTGTGAGATCCTTTTTGCCCACTGATATCAATTTCTTCTAGCCCCACTAATGTGTGCAGATCGTACAGGTATAGGCCAGCTGCAAACCTTTCCCTTTGCAAAGACACCTTTTTTAAACTTGAGGGTAAGAGTTGCAATGCTCCCTTTTCAAATGACTCTATTCTGTTTTCATCTGCATATATTTCTACAATGCTTGTATTTGTGTAGTGTTTTAAGTGGTTCTTTCTGATTTTGATGCAAATGGCATATTTCGCTTCAATGCCGCTAATATTCAATACTTGCAGTCGTGAGTTTCGCCACCCGAAAGCGCCAATTCCAACCTGATCGAACCCCAGTTCCCTGTTGTAGGAAATATCTAAATGTGTTAAGGAATCTCTAAGTGGTAGAAACGCCCCAGCTGCTATATGTGCAATGGCACAATTTGACAAGTCTAGATGAGATACTTGCTTGATATTTACAAACGTCTTGTTGAACAAATTCTGGAGATGGCAATATCCATTTCTAAAGCTCAGTTCTTTGAGAGAAGACATTTTGGAAAATCCCTTTTCAAAACTCTGATTGGTCAAACCGTCCAAATAAAGATGTTCTAACGATGCAAGACTGGACAACGCAGTATCAGGGTACGTCTGGTTTGTGTAACTCTCAGCGTTGCGGCTCAGTGATAACACCTTCAAGTTATGAAGAAATTGGAAGGTGTTATTTTTCAAAATACTGTTATAATATCTCAGCCTATTTCCTGTCAAATTCAAATTTTGAAGATTCTGCAAGTTCTGGAATGCTCCAGCGTGTATAGTCTCTATAACGTTGTAGGTCAAACTCAGTGTGTCGAGCTTAGGGTACTGTGAAAAACATCCAGCATCCAGCTCCCTCAAATTGTTGGAATCTATTAACAGTACGTTTATCAGGCTAGAGTTTGGTATATCTGGGACAGAGGAGAAATTCCTCGAGATGCAGTTAGCTACAAGACGTTTCCCAATTGTATTACAAAAACACCGACCGCAGGCGTATCTTTTCGACACTTCTGTTGACGTCTGTAGCGATGAAAGCGTAGCAGCAGTTAGCAAAACGGTAGCAGCAATGACTGGCAGCATGTGATTCATTCTGGAGTGGGTTCTTTTGTTCTGTTTGTATCTGCAAATATATTACATGGACTGTTCTAAGTTTGCTGCCTCTGTTAAGATATTTACGAATAACAGATTTTTAACAAACTAAAACACATACGGAATATATTTTATTATTTATCTACAATAGCATTATATTTAGAGTATCAGTGTCTTTATATTACAACCTGTGCACCACATCTGGACAAAGACCGTGGTACGGACTTCCCTGTCTGTGGGAAAGTGCATATAAAAGACCCCTTGCTGCATTAGAAACAAAAAAATGTAGTGGGTTTCCTCTAATGACTGCGAGTTAAAATTACCAAATGTTTGACATCCAATAGCCGATGATTAATTAATGAATGTGCTCCAGTGGTGTCGTTAAAGCAAAACAAAACTATATTCAATGTTTTGTTGTTGTTTGTTTCTTTGTGTGTGTGTTTGTTTTTGTTGCTGTTATTTGGTGATGGTGGTGTGTGTGTGTGTGGGGGGGGGGGGGGGGGGTTGGGGGGGATTGTTTTTTGTGGGGGTTTTGGTGTGTTTGTGTTGTTTTGTTTTTGTTTTTTGGGGGTTTGGGGGAGGGGTTGGGATGTTGTTTGTGTTGGGTATTTTTTGTTGTTGTTTTAGGGGTTTGTGTGGTTTTTATTGGGGCTTTTTCCTATGGTGGGGGGGGGGGGGGGGGGGGGGGGGGGGGGGGGGGGGGGTGGTGGGGAGGGGGGGGGGGGGGTGGGGGGGAGGGCTCATACGAGTTCAAACTTCATTTTATTTTTTAATACAAATGTATATACTTTTTGTTTTCTTAATTACTGGGAGTTAAAATCGAGTTTGGGGTACAACAAATGTTAGCTTTC
Source organism: Gigantopelta aegis (assembly GCF_016097555.1). Classification (NCBI taxonomy): domain Eukaryota; kingdom Metazoa; phylum Mollusca; class Gastropoda; order Neomphalida; family Peltospiridae; genus Gigantopelta; species Gigantopelta aegis. Next base: position 21,708,571 of record NC_054705.1, read on the forward strand.
GCTCGTTAGATACATTTTAAAACAACTCGTTGTAAGATAAACGGTATTTAACGGCCACTCATGTATTATTCACTATGTAGATTAACAGACTTAGTGTCTATGTTCACGTGTTCAAACTTGAGTCTACGACTATAAACAAGGGGTGGGATTTATCTCAATCAGTCGAGTGCTCGCTTGAGGTGCATCCGTCGCAGGATCGAACCACCACGGTGTATCCATTCAACTGATTCGTTTTTGTCCTGTTCCATCTAGTGCACCCCAACATGATAAAGGCCGTGGCATGTGCTTTGCTCTCTGTCGGAAAGTGCACCATATTTATAAAAGATTCCTTGCTGCATTAGGAAACAAATATAGAGGTTTTCTTGCGTGTCAAAATTACCAAATGTTTGACATCCGATAGCCAATGATTAATTAATCAATGTGCTCTAATGGTGTCGTTAAACAAAAAACTGCTGCTAATCGAAAATAGTAGCCCATGTAGTGGCGACAGCGGGTTTCCTCTCTCAATATCTGTGTGGTCCTTAACCAGATGTCTTACGCCATATAACCGTAAATAAAATGTGTTGAGTGTGTCGTTAAATAAAGCATTTGTTTCTTTCTTTAAACAGACCGGCCTCGGTGGCGTCGTGGCAGGCCATCGGTCTACAGGCTGGTAGGTACTGGGTTCGGATCCCAGTCGAGGCATAGAAATTTTAATCCAGATACAGACTCCAAACCCTGAGTGAGTGCTCCGCAAGGCTCAATGGTTAGGTGTAAACCACTTGCACCGACCAGTGATCCATAACGGGTTCAACAAAGGCCATGGTTTGTGTTATCCTGCCTGTGGGAAGCGCAAATAAAAGATCCCTTTCTGCCAATCGGAAGAGTAGCCCATGTAATGGCGACAGCGGGTTTCCTCTCAAAATCTGTGTGGTTCTTAACCATATGTCTGACGTCATATAACCGTAAATAAAATGTGCTGAGTGCGTCGTTAAATAAAACATTTCTTTCTTTCTTTAAACAAAAACAAACATTAGCCTCGCCATGGAGGTTGATCATACAGGGACTCAGTCTCTGTTGTATATTTGCGCCATATTCGTTTATTGTAATTATTATAACCTGGTTATGATATTCTAGTAGGTAAGAGGTTTTTATGTTAACACAACACTATTAAATTTCATATAGTTGTCACAAACGTATGCACAAATAGCAGACACGTTGGCGTTTTGACGACTTGTACTAAAGGGACTGTCCTGTGTTTTGAGTCGTTGTAAGCGGTTTCGGAATAACAGCTTTTTTGATTGACGACTAAAATGACATATTAAATACATTTTCTTATTACGAATATCAGTGTCAGTATATCCGAAAGTTTGTTTTCTTTAACGACACCAATAGAACACATTGTTCAGGGGTGGCGCAGACGGTACGGCCATTGCCGTACCAGTTTTTAAAGAGGTATGGCATGACGGTACCACTTTGTGTGTCACTCTGTGTGTGTGTGTGTGTGTGTGTGTGTGTGTGTGTGTGTGTGCGTGTGTGGTGTGTGTGTTTGTGTGTGTGTGGTGTGTGTTCGTCTCTCTCTCTCTCTCTCTCTCTCTCTCTCTCTCTCTCTCTCTCTCTCTCTCTCTCTCTGTGTGTGTGTGTGTGTGTGTGTGTGTGTGTGAGAGTGTTATATGTGTTGTACATATCTGTGAAAATGTCTGTGAAAGGTAAATTTGAAAAGAGAGTCTGACAACCTAAAGCGGTACCACATTTTGTTTTTACACTGTGCCGCCCATGTTGGTTTATTAATCATCGGCTATTGGATGTCAAACATTTGACAATTCTGACTCGTAGTCATTAGAGGAAACGTGCTACATTTTCCCAAATGCAGCACGGGATCTCTTATATGCACTTTACCACACAGAATAGCACACACCTCTGCCAATTATAGTGCACTGGTTGAAATGAGACCCCCCCCCCCCCCAGTCATTTGAATGGTTCCACCAAGGTGGTTCGATCCTGACATGCAAGCACCTCACGCACGTACTCAATCGACTGAGCTAACTCAGAGGCGTTGGAACTGGGGCATCAGAGGCGTTGTAACTGGGCCGGCAGGGGCGGCGACCCCCACCCCCCCAACTATTTGTACCAAAAAATTCAATCATTTGTTGGTGTGTGTGATTCGGGATCGGGGCGTGATTTGGGTAAACCACAATCCGTGCACGACTTTATCGTAGTAAATAAAACTTTAATTATTAGTAATCTGTTGTTTGTTTTCCTTTTGTAATACTACTAAAAAACTT